>NW_028324310.1:3717500-3925000 GCF_058129835.1 Hydra viridissima
CAATGCTCTCTTTGATAATGGACTCTCTAAACTGTAAGGATGTCATATTAGGTGATAACTTATAGTTTATAATATTTGCATTGAATGCACAAACGCTAATCAAATGCATAAAAATCTTTTTATACCACTTTTTTTGTCTTTTTCTTTCGGATTCATATGTTGTCAACATTTGATCAGATTGGTCAACACCACCCATGTTTCTGTTATATTCATGCATCACTAGAGGAATATTTTTTTCTATGCCAGCTCTATTAACAGTGGTTGTATCATTTTGAACACAGGTACTCAGCATGTGCTCATCTTTCTTGTCTCTCCATTTGGTACACATTACATTTGTTTTAGTATCATATCGAACTAAAATATCACCAATTTTAATTTTAGCATTCTTTGTATCCTGCGGTAACTGTTTGCGATTATTACGTAATGTACCAATGCAATCAGTATTATGATCCAGCAATACTTTGGAAATTTCATAAGATGTATACCAATTATCAATGTGTAAACAATAGCCATTACCAATTAAGCTATCCATTAGAGTAATAACAATTTTAGTAGCTTGATATTTGTATTTTTTCAAGTCTGGAGCAAAACTGTCAGTCATTTCCTTACCAGTGTACAAAAAACAATTCCAAATATAGCCAGTAGCTGATTCACATAATGCAAAGGACTTCATTTCAAATCTGGAACGCTTGCTTGGAATGTTTTGCTTCCAGCTTAAATGACCTTTCCAAAGCAGCAGTGATTCGTCTATTGATATATTTTTATTTGGTATATACAGAGTTTTGAATTTATTTACTAGATAGTCATAGGTCGGTTTAATTTTTGCTATTTTACAGAAATTTATTGGCAACCTACTGTTATCAACAAAATGAAGAAACTTCTCAATAAGACAAAACCTATCAAAAGACAATACTTTTCTTAAGAGTGGTGTGTCAAACAGAGGGTTTGTTGAAAAATACATAACATTTGTTGGTTTCCATAAGACTCCACGATATAAAATGAATGCTATATAGAGCCTGATGTCGATTCTGACTAAAGGTATCCATTTTTGAACTCGAGATCTGTTTTTAATTATATTATTTTTACGATATTGTACTGCGAAAAGGTTACTTTGCTCGACAATAAGATCAACGATGTCGTCTGTTACAAATGCTTCAAATATAGTAAGAGATCTGCTATTAACTATAAAACTTGGATGAGGTCCTGGATTACTCTCAAATTTAGCAAAATTTGCTTTATAACCGTCTATTTTAACCCAATTCGGTCCATCGTTTCTATTATCTTGTTCCAATTGCATTACATCAGTGTCAACAAGGCCAGTTTCACTATCATCATCTGCTGATGATGAGCAAACTATTTTTTCTTCTGTAACAGATTTAACTGAACCTTCATTAGAAGAACCATAATTAGAACTAGTATCAGATAATTTATCGCTTTCTCCCATGTATTCAATTAGATCTTGAACAGAACAATTACTTCTTTTAGGGTAAGACTTTCTAGCCGAAGCCATGTTTACTTTTCCACTAAACTAAATCATTGTCATATAAAGCTATCAGCCATATTTTGAAAAAACTCTAGAGTATAAAATGAAGACCATACTTTTGTTAAAAGTTATTACATAACATAAATAAACAAACTTGCTTTTAACTTATCATATCTGATCTGTTGATTAACTCATGTAAAAAACGGAAATATCCGTCAGTCACAAACGGTGCAACAGTTCCAAAATGCGGAAATATCCGTCAGACATATATAAGCCTACAGTTCCAATAAACGGATATATCCGTCAGACACACGAAGAGCTACACCCTTGAAAGGCGGATATATCCGTCAGACACAGTTAAGGGGTTAAAAAAGTGTGCAAAAGTATTAGCGCACTTGCTATTTTGTAAAGACTCAATGAAAGTTTAATATTTTATGTGATCGCCTTTGTTTTTAAGGCATGACAAGACTCTACGTGGCATAGAATATATAAGTTTTCTGATTAATTCTTGTGGCACGGTATTCCACAACTCTTGCATTTGCGTCTTAAGCTACACCAAGTTAGTGGGGTTGCTTTTTTGTAATTTGCAGTCCATCCAACCCCAAAGATTGTCAATAGGATTTAAATCAGGTGAACGAGCGGGCCAAGGCATTAGGTTCAACCGTTTTTCTTCCATGTATTACTTTATTGAGCGTGCTGTGTGGCAAGGAGCGTTATCTTGCTGAAATTGCCAGGTGGAGTCAGCCTTGAAAACGTCCATTCATGACTTTAAACAATCTTCTAAGATCTCTCTGTATCGATGTTGATTAAGGCGATCAGTGTAAAGATGCGCCAGTCCATTGCTAGATCCAGCAATGCAGCCTCAAATGCCAATTGAACCTCCTCCTTCTTGAACTCTTGACATGATAAAGCGAGGATTACATTTTTCATTTTTGTATCTCCTCACGACAACCCTTTTCAAAATTTGACTCGTACAAGAAAATTACTTTTCTTCATTGCTCTACAGTCCATGCAGCTCTCTCTTTGCACCATTATCTTCGCTTGAGACAGTCTTGGATACTTAATAGTGGCTTCTTTGTTGCAAGGTATGAATTGAGATGTTTATTCTTCACAAGCTTGCTAATTGTTGAAGGGCTAACTTGATGTGCACCTAACGCTGTATTCAGATCTGAGACGATTTCGGCTATGCTCATGTTTGGGTTGCGTCTAGCGAGTATAATTGCTTTATTTTCGTCCCTTTCTGACATATTTTTTTGGACGACCAGAGCGATTTTTGTCTTTGACAGTTCCAAACTCATTATAATTTTTGAGCTTTGTTCTAACACTGCATTCAATGATTTCAAGTTGACGTCCAATTTCTCAATTGCTGAGACCACTTTTGTTCAGGCAAACAACTTGCCAACTTGTTTCAATTGATATGCTCCTTAAACCCATATTTTTGTTGTTGCAATTTAAAGTTTTAACTAACTGTATTTCAAATGCTATTTCCGCCACTTCAATTTATTCTTCTTATATTTTTTATTGACTATTGTTAATCAGCAGAGAGTTTATAACAAAAATTAACCAAAAAAGTTTTTCTTAAAGGAACAAAACGAGTGTGCTAATACATTTTAAATGAGTGCGCTAATACTTTTGCGCGCTAAATTTCAGACATTTTTTCGAGTGCTCATTAAACTTCTAATTAACTAATAAAAAAAACAAGCAGGTTGACAATATTTGACATTGTAATTAAATTTAATTGGTTTTAACTTTCATTACAAAGTATAAACTAGTTCAAAATTAAAATTACTTTATAATTTATGTTTATTTGAAGTTGTTTATAATAAAAAAAGTTACGAGTTCGCTAATACTTTCTGGAAGCACTGTATATACCTTTCAGTTATAAAATATTATATATATATATATATATATATATATATATATATATATATATATATATATATATATATATATATATATATATGTATATATGTATGTATGTATTAGGGTGTCTTGTTTTCAGGGTCACATTATATTTTGAGTGCTCCTAGCATTTATCTGCTGCGTATATGTGAGAAAATTAGATCTGGAAAGTTTCAGAACTCTAGCTTTGTTTTTGTGACTACACAAGCCACCTTGTGTTTCAAAAAACATGATTTTTTGGTGAAAAAAGCCTACTTTTACAGTGCTTGTGTAGTCACAGTTTAAAAGATACATGCTAATCATATGTTCAAACATGAACTATTAACCTTCATTAATTAGAAAAAAATTGGGAGCAGTTTAAATAAAACCAATAGTTAGGTTTGAAGTGAGTTTAAAGATACGCAGTTGACACAAATTACCTATTTTTATGCGGTTTGACGCGGTTGATTGCTAGCACCATTTTCCCAGCAGACAAATATTTTGCAAACTGATGGCAGGTCTTTGTCTCTTTATGTGGGTACTCTTTTGGAGTTGGAGGCTCACATACAACAATTTTTAGTCAAGTCATTCTCACGATCACTTCTTAAAGATTTTGAGAAATGTTTCGATTATATTCTACATTCTTGCATGTCCGGGTTAAATCTTCTTCCAGCTGCAGCATCATGTTTAGATCCATCAGTAGCAAGTAATAATTAATTAGTTATTTATTGAGTTGTCGAAAGTGAAAACCTTGATGACTTTTATTCTTCGTATGAAGCACTTTCATCATTTAAGTAGTTTATGTCTATTATTATTACACATTTGTAAGCATTGTGCAATTTACCATATTATTATTGGTAAAGCATAACGAGTTAGTTGTGGTTTTTATAGTTATCTTCCTGACACCTGATGTAGCAGCTCTGAATGAAACAGCGAATTGTTTTATTGTCAGCAGTAAGCATCACTTCGTAATGCAGTTCATTGGTGCACTAGCAGCACTTTATTCAATTTAAAAAATGCTCTCATCCATAAAAATTTTGACATGTGGTTGCATTTAGATGATGTAAGGTAACCAGTTAACGAAAATATTCTCTCAACATACGCTTCACTTGCTGGAGCAGCAAACAGATCTTCAGCTGTAGGAAACAGCTCTGCATACGATGCTTTCTATTCTTCCAGAAAGCAAATGAATCTTCAACATAAATATCTTTTATCTTGCTACCCAGTAGGCATTAGACGTCTAAGGATGGATTGCTATTAGAAAAAAAAATTTATTATTGTTATTAGCTGAAACCAAATAGAAATTGAATATCGTTTTTATTTCGTTTCACATACTAAAGCCTAATAAACAGTCTATGAGCAGTGCAGTAACTGACTAGTTACGTCACATAACAGTTGTGTCTTTTGAATAAGTATGAACGGTTGTGTATATATGTGTGTGTGTGTGTGTATAATTCTATTACTCGGATTAAAATATAGGGAGTTTCAGTAGAATAGTAGATAATAAAACTTCAAGAACTAAATTTAATTCTTGAAGTTTTATTATCTATTATTCTACTGAAACTGCAAGTTTTTCTAAAAGTATTTATGCAATAACACAACATGGTACCTCAGTAAGCTATTAATTGTTACGAGGAAAACTTATATTTTTACTATGCAAATGCAGTTATATCATGTAATTGTTAATGAAATTTTATAATCAGGTATCAGAAATGAGAAACTTTTATTAGGTTTCACAAAACAAGCTGGAAGCCCAACTGCTGATAATTACTATGACAACGTAGATGAAACTGTGAAACCTTTGTCCACAGGTTAGTTTTATATGTTCAATACTATTAAAATACCCTCAATCAGGTCTAAATATGTGTAATTCTTCAATTTTAAGGAATAAAACAGAACTAATTTTAAGTTGATAAACTTTAATAGTTAAAACATGGCAAAAGCAATTAGTAATCTTCCAGGTGTAGAACAATTTATCATAAATGAAAGTGATACAACAAATACTGTAGTATGTACTGAGTACTGTGAGCTTTGTTACTCGATTTCGAAAACAAGCTGAATATTGCGCTTTTTCAGATATTGCTGAGGCAGTAAAGGATCAATTTACATCAGAATGCCATCCTAAAAAATTGATGTTAAAACTTCTCAAGGATAGAGAAATGATTTTCTCAAGTGAACATTGATAAACAAACTGAAATTGGTCGCAAAATGGGAATATCAAAACTACAAGTCAAAGAAATGTCAAATAAAAAAACCAACCAAATCACAGAAGAGATGTCAAAGGACTCAGTAGACCATTTAAAAAAACTAACTGTTTCCAGAAAATGAAAACAGGCAACACATTTTAAATCAGGACTTCAGCAAAGTGATGTTATACAGCTGCGGACAAAACTACGTGAACGATTGCAAATAGTTTTTTTTTATGAAATTTTCAATGTCTTAAAATAAGTTTATAGTTTAATACTATATATGGTTGGATAGAGCGTTTTTTGCTCTATAAGACTGTGTAAAGTGTATTCTCTAATAATTTGTTTAAAATTAAACATATCTAAATGTTCAAAAAGCATCAAATATTTTGCGCGACAAAACCACGTGAACGATTATACAAACGTAAAAGAATAATTTTACTAACATCAACAAATAATAGATTCTAAAAAAAAAACAAACATTAATATTTAGTTGCATAGCCTTTAGAATCGATAACGGCCTTGAACCGTCTTGGCACAGATTCTACAAGAGTTTCTAGTAACTGTTTTGGTAATGCCTCCCATTCATACTGTACGGCTCGAAAAAGTTCATCCGGTTTTTTAAATTTGCAACCTCCCAAGCGTCGCTCAACTTTAATCCATAAATTTTTGATTGGATTTAAGTCGGGAGATTGGGCAGGCCACTTCAAAACCATTATGCTATTATTTATGAGCCAATTTTTTACAGTCAAAGCTGTATGTTTAGGGTCATTATCATGTTGATAAACCCAATTGTGAGGCATTTTTTCTAAAGCGTGTGGCAACATTTGATTAGATAATATTTCCCTGTACTGTAGTTGGTCCATTATACCGTTTACACGGTACAACGGACCAATTCCAGCCCAGGAGAAACACCCCCAAACCATTATATTGCCACCCCCAAATTTTACAGTTCCTATTGTATACTCTTTTGCAAATCTTTTACCTACTGGACGCCTAACATAACCTCGACCGTCGCTGCAAACCATGTTAAATTTACTTTCATCCGACCACAAAACTGTTTTCCAATTTTCAACAGTCCAGTTTAAGTGATCTTTAGCGAACTGTAGGCGATCTTTGACGTGCCTGGGCTTAAGGAATGGTTTCTTTGCAGGTGTGCTTACGTTTTCCATGCCTGTTTGCAGACGAATTTCAGGGGCTGTCAAATGTGGATTCTCAAGAGATTTTCGCACAATTTTTCGATCAGTACTAAAAAATAAAATGTTAAACATTAAAATTAACATTAACATTAATATTATTAAGATTAAATATAAAAAAAAATAAAATTAAAGGAATATTACCGCTTATCCGTAATACGTGCACGACCACCTTTCTTAACGATCTTTTTGCTCTTTTCTCGGTGTATAATTTTATGTATTCCACCTTTTGACATCTTCGCATGAGCTGCAATTTGCCCAATGGACCATTTTTCTTCTTTGCGCAAACGCAAAACCAAGCTTTCAATTTTTGAATCAGTTTGACGAACCATTATAGTTTAATTTTTTTAATTTTTTGATGTTAAACAGAATAATCTTGAGAAATTTAAATGATTGTAAGTTCTTAGAATACCAAAACCACATGAACGATTTTTAAAAGCACTGATTTCGATGTGAATATAATATAATTTGCATCAAAAATGACGCTTTTATAAATCGTTCACGTGGTTTTGTCGCGCAAAATATTTGATGCTTTTTGAACATTTAGATATGTTTAATTTTAAACAAATTATTAGAGAATACACTTTACACAGTCTTATAGAGCAAAAAACGCTCTATCCAACCATATATAGTATTAAACTATAAACATATTTTAAGACATCGAAAATTTCATTAAAAAAAACTATTTGCAATCGTTCACGTAGTTTTGTCCGCAGCTGTATATAAAAGAGAAAATTTCTTGTTATGCTTTCGATGTGGGGACAATAATTTTGTTGGGCACAAAAAATGTTTAAAGCTATTGGCAAACATGCTATAAATGTTAAAAGAAAAATCATCTAGCCATTTGTTGCAGAAGTTCTTTAAAAATGCCTTACAGGACAATGCGGTAAGTTAAAGAGATAAATAATGAAAACAAAAGTGAAAGCAACTCAGAAAATGAATTAGAGGAAGCGCATGCGCTAACATTTAGTTCAAAACAAAGAGGACAATCCTATAAAACGAAATCAATAAATGTACTGGTGGGAAATGTTATGATAAAAATGATTATTGACTCAGGTTCTAGTGTGAATCTAATTGACAGAAACATTTTCGAAAGGATTAAAAACCACAATCTTAATTTATTACTAACATCAACGGTGTATATGGTATCATAATCATTAACGGTGATATTTCCTTATGCTTCAAAGCCTCTAAAGTTGATAGATTGTTTAAAGGCTGAAATTGAAGCAAAATACGAAATAGCTACAAACAAAATCTATGTTGTAAATAAAAATAATGTTGGAAATATAATGGGATTAGAAACCGCAAAGGAGCTGAACATTTTAAAAAATTGATAAAAATGGAAACTTTGTTCTTAGCAAAGATAATGGTGTGATTTTATAAGCTAATAAATCAAATGAAATCACGCAGCATTTTAATGTGTGTAAAAATATTGATGATGAAATTAAGTTTCCACTAAATCAAAAATATAATAATTTGCATTATTTTGATGCAAATTGGGAAGCTATAAAGCTTCCAATTCAAACTTCATGTAGATGAAAACATGCAACCAATTGCACGAAATTTACGTCGCCTTATCACCTTCAAAAAGACTTTCCAGCAGAACTAAGGCGTCTTGAAGAAGCAGACATTATTGAAAAAGTTGAAAGATGGTAAGAATGGATTAGTGATTGTGTAATTGTACCAAAAGCAAATAAAACGGTACGGTTGTGTCTAAATGCTAGAACCATCAGCAAAGCAATTAAACGTGAAAGATACCCAATGCCTACATTGGATTCTGTAATAGATAAAAAGTATGGTTAAAAAATATTTACTAAGTTAGAAATGAAAGAAGCTTATACTCAGTTCGAGTTAGATGTCGAGCCCAGAAAAATCACTAATTTTCAAATAAATGAGAGAGTTTATCGACACAAAAGATAAGTATATGGTTTTAACAATTCGTTCGAGATTTTTCAAAAAACTATGGAACAAACTTATAGTAAAATAGATGGAGTAAAATTTATCAGTGGTGATATCCCTCCCAACATAAGACGTCTTTAAGACGTGTTTAAATCATTTTTAAGGCGTCTAGACGTCTTACTGGCGTCTTATGTTGGTTGGGACTATACTATACACATCAGATGAACAAAATTTATTAAGGAAGTTAGAACTATTGTTTATCAAAACACATACATTAGGTATATGCACTTATGTGTCAAGGTTCGTTAAAGGCTTTAGTGAAAAAACAACAGTATTATGTGAACTATTAAAAAAAGATACAAAACTTAAGTGGGTCCAAAAGCATGGTGCTTTCAACATGCTTAAACATGAATTATCAAGTGAATTGGTTTTGGTTTTTTATGATCCTAGCAAAGAAATACAGTTAGTTACTGATGCCAGTAATCATGCTATGGGAGGAATACTTTTACAAAAAGAAGGTATTGGAATCAAACCAATTTGCTACATAAGAGGGTCACTGACAGCAGCTGAGTTAAAATATAGCATTACAAAAAAGGAAGCTCTGGCTTTGGTATGGGCAATTGAAAAATTACATTTGTACCTAAATGGAAAAAACGTAAAGGTTGTAGTGGACCACAAACCACTCAAGTTTATCTTTTCATACAGTTCTAAACTAAATGCACGCATCGCAAGATGGCAAATCAAATTGCAGGCATATGATTTTGACATAATACTTAAAAAAGGAGAAGAGAGCATTACAGAATTTACATACAGAAACTATATCCCAGATGAGTACCAAATTAGTCAGATGATAATGAAGTGGCAGCTTAAATAAATTTTTTAGATACAAAAATGGTACCCAAATCAATATCACTTGAAGATATAAAAACGGAGACAGTAAAAGACATCAGTTTAGTTGCAGTAAAGAATGCATTATCACCTGGTAAATGGTATGACAACTCAATACTGGAACCATATCGTAGATTTCAACATGAGTTAACTGATCATGAGGGGATAATATTAAAAGAAACAAGAATTGCCTCACCAAAATCTCTTTAAAAAAGAGCTTTACCTATTGCACATGAAGGACATTTAGTTGTTGAAAAATGCAAAGGATTATTGCTTCAAAAAATATTTTGGGTCACTATAAATACCGATATAAAATCACATATTGAAAAATGTCTTGGATGCCAAGCAAATTCACGCTAAACCATGAACAAATTAAAATGTCAGTTCTACCAGAACACGTTTAGGATGATTTAGCAATGGGTTTCTTCGGAGCATTACCATCAGGAGAGTTTTTCTTTGTTGTAGAAGATGTGTAATCCAGATACCCGTTTGTTGTCATAATGAAAATAAATATCATAAATTAGAAAATTTGCTATATTTGGTTATCCTAACAAAATAAGAAGTGACAACGGTCCACCATTTGAAAGTGAGGCTTTAAAGTTATATTTCGAAAATATTGATATAAAACATTAAAGTAACTTCTTGGTATTCGCAAGCAAACGGTAAAGTAGAAAGATTCATGCAAGTAATAAAAAAAACAATAAAAGCAACTCATGTTATGGGTAGAAATTGGAGAAAAGAACTTCAATGCATGCTTCAAAATTATTGATGTGCTCCTCAAGCCATAACTGGAAAATCATCAGCCACATTGTTATTTAATAAAAACACCAAAAAATAAATTTCCTTCAACGATAGTTGAGAAATCACTATACGACAAAGAAGTGAGAGAAAGTCAATATAAAAAGTATGCGAAAGAAAAAAATTATTTTGATGAGAAATATAAATATAATAAAAAATATAAATAGTGATGTTAAGTGGAAACACAACAGTGGTGTCTGGTTTTAGCCTAAATTACTCTAATCCGTTTTTTTTAAAGTAAACTTTTTTCGTTTTTTTTTTGAAAAAACTAAACAGATTTGTAATCAGCATCAAATTATCTGTCTGTGTTTTTAGTTTTTATCGCATACTTTTTATTTCCGTTACTCAGGAGAGCCGATGTGGAAAACCTCTATTTTATTTACTGAGTGTTATTTACAATTAATTTATATAAATAATAAAATCAATAGTACAGTGTGTTCCTATTAATATGACAGAGAAACAAATTATCTATCGAATAGGGTTTTTTTTATTGTAAAATGGTTTGATTTTCATTGTGTAAATTTTGATTATTAATAGTGTAATTTTGATTATTAAGTGTCCGGTGTAAATTTTGATTATTAAGTGTCCGGTGTAAACTTTGATTATTAAGTGTCCGGTCATACACGACGGACGGTATAACCCGATTTTCCTCAATCAATAAAACAGCGCGAAAATGAAAATGTTACAATGAATACCTAAAAAACAGCGCAAATATTTAAATTTGACAATGTATGTTAATAAAATAGCGCGAAAATGAAAGTCTTACAATCTATATCAACAAAATAGCGCGAAAATGAAAATATCATAATGCATCTCTTAATTTATAGAATTTGGTAACTCAATAAAAATGTTACAACTCATCTCAATAAAACAGCGCAAAAATGAAAATGTTACAATGTATATCAAAAAAATAGCGCAAAATATGAAAATGTTACAATGTATCTCAGTTTGAAGAATTCGGTTACTTAATAAAGTTGGTAAATATGAAGAACATAATAAAGCCAACTATTGTGTATATATGTAGTGTTCATCAAACGGGGAACCTGGTGATCCAACAGAACATCAAATAGGTTTAGATATGATGATATATAGTTGCATACTAAATTTACGTTAACTATTAGCTGCGTCACCCTTTGCCATAGTATTATAAAGTTTATCTTGGATACCAAGTTGAGCTTTTCGGGCCAGATTATGGTACTTTGATATGTATGGTAAAGAATATATGGCTTACAAATTCTTGAAGGCGATGTAACTCACAAAAGGGGGACTTGTCGAAGGCCCGTCTAAGACTTAGATCCTTCTTCTCTTTTATTGGGATTGACTGATCGTCCTGTTAATAAACTTTCATTTGACTTGATCTTCATCAAAATCTTGATGGAAAAAAAATCTAAATAGTTAAGAAATTTCTTCTCAAATCTCATAGATTTGCGAAGCCGAAAATTTCCATAAAATCGATTCCCAGATATCTAACAAAGTTTCTAATAATTTTAAACAGTAAAACTAAAAATACTTAGAAATTCTTCAAACACTCAAAGAATCCCAGAAAAAATGCTCATCGAAATCCCAAGATTTTTGGATTATGACAAATATTGAGATTGCGAGCATTAATTTGCTGTGATGATCGATGTGCAATTTTTAAATATGCACATCGATTATAACAGCAAAAATTGCTTATCAAAAAAGAAAGCAGTCAAAGTAACTAACGGAGTTTTGTTTAAAATCGCAAAACAAATTTTGATGAATGTCGTGGTTAAAATTAGGCTTCCGCTTCGGTATAAGAGCTTTAGGTCAAAATTCGTATTTAATTGTATTTTGGTCTTAATCTCAAATTTTTTTTCATTAAAATACCAACGCTAATTAATAGATAATAATAGAAGCCGCAATTCACAGTTTTTCCAATGAAATTTTATTATCAACTGAAATTTTATTGTGTACAAAATGCAGTTATTTTTAAAAGTAGAAAAGAAAAAAAAATAAGCTAAGAAAAATAAGTTTGAATATAAAATTCAATAGATGAGCAATGGAAAATCGTACTAGTGAGGATTATTTGTAAAATGTAACTCAAAACTCATATCAATTAAATTTAGAGTACGAACTTAAAGCGAAGTTTGTGTTTCAATAAATTTGTGGTATGGAGTCAAATCACAAATCTTACTTTATTTCAGTCAACTTCGTGGTACGATATTGGCTTAGCGGAATATCGTAACTTCGGTGATGCTTAGCCGAATATTATTACTTTGGCGGCGCTTGCTACCAATTTGACACCTTAAAAATTCAGTTATTTTTAAGTTTTTTTTTTTTTTGTTTAATGGGGGGGGGGGGGTATAACTTCTGTCTTTTTTTTCTATAAAAAAAAAACCACCATCTTTTCGTTTTAAAATTTTATCCATTTTCCTTATTTGTTATTTACGTTATTTGATTGAAATATTTTTTTTTCAGCCAGCAACAAGTTCTACTCAATGGAAAATAAATGTTCAGGAATTTGCCTTATATTCATTACAGACAGTAATGAATTAAACGAAGTAAACCAAAAAGACGAAAAGGTATTAAGGAAAACGTTCTCCTTTCTGAGATTTCAAGTTATAGTTAAAAAGAATAAAAGTAGCGAAGAAATCTTGAAGATTATTCAAAAAAAAGGTTTAAAACATGATATTTACGATTGTTTTGTTGTCTGTGTGCTTTGTCGCAATCAAGATTACATAGTAGAAAAAAAAAGCGTCTTGCAGAAAGATAACATGGCATCAAAAGTCGTCAATTTAACTTGTTTGCAGAATAAGCCTAAGCTTTTTTTTATTCAAACTTGGGAGACAGAATCTATTCAACCAAATCCTAACCAACATAGCATTTACAAGCCATTTATGCTTGACCAAAACGTTTGGAAAGACAAAGATATTTTTTTCTCAATTGCCCAAGGTAATAATCTTATATATGTGTGGGTTTACACATTCTTTTTTAAATAGACAGCACAGATATCTTTTATTGTGCAATACATTAACTAGGTTTGTCTTTTGATTTAAATACTGCGCCGTTTTGTAATGCTATCCATGGCCTAATACATAACATGGCCACAACTTTTGCATTTAAGGGCAAAACTTAGTCAATCAACTAATAGACTATAATTATAATTACTTATTAAAATGTACTACTACATTGATTTTCTGATAAAAACAACGACATGTGCCACGAATTTTCCACAATAAAATCAATATTTTGTTGTTTGTCAAAGAAACTGTGATTATTGAGTTATGTGTTTTTTCATTTATTTAATTTCCTGTTTTGTCAAACTTTAAAAACAGCAACTCCATCTTTTTTGTTTTATCCGTTTTTAAATAAAAAACCAGTGAAAAATCTGTTGCATGATCTTCAGTTATTATAGCTCGCACAGTAAAAGAAGATTTGTACAAATTTCTAATGTTTTTTCTGTTCAAACTCATTTAAAAAAACTAGAAATTTAAAACTCTAGACACCTTTAAACAAAAAAAGGAGATCAATTCTTTTGAACCAACCATCAGAAATGTAGTTATACCAGAAATTGAAATTACCATCACCAATCAAATTTCTTCCATGGCATTTGACACCATTTCGTAAATATAGCTCATCATTTGAAATAACACAGCATACTGGGAGTTCGGATGTTTCTGATATTCTATAAAATGTATGTTGAGATGTAGAAAAAAATTGGCTGCCCTTTTTTGCTCATCAAGCCCGAAAAAACGATTTAATATTTAAAAAGAAGTTGTCTTTTAGATTTAACAAAAGTTAAATTAAAAAGTCTTAAAGCATTTAGGATACAATTAACTTTTGCTCAAATATTTAAATAGATGTAAAATCAAATTGAAATTCACTTTTAAATTCTCTTGTCCTCCCCCATTCTCTCTCTCTCTCTCTCTCTCTCTCTCTCTCTCTCTCTCTCTCTCTCTCTCCCCTTTCCTTCCCCTCCTCTTGCATTGAAAATGTACAAGCCTACAAGTTCATGTATTAGGCATTGGATAAGTGTCAAATATCAATTTTGACCCTTGAAACCTATATTTTGGGTATGCACTTTTTCATTTCTTTAAATATTTTTCTGGTCTACTAATTTACGCTCTAAGACGACAAATCCGGCTGTGTTATAGTAAGGAAAGTGTCCCTTTAGAATTGATTTAGAAATAGAATTCGAATTCGTCGAATGAAATGTATGAAATTTGACTTTTTTAAAAAACAAATGTTGATCGGTGTGAGATTTCTGAAATGAGTTTCATTGGAATATTCTCAATCGTCAAACAATCAGAGTAAAACGTAAAAAACGCCCTCCCATTAACTAACTTTAATCTTAGTAAGGATGATGGACAGCTTTTACAATATGAATGTTAAATATCTAATATTTTAAAAAAAATGTCTGATTGTGTAGTATTTGAATATATTGCTTAACAGGAAATCTGCTCAACTCAAAGCCTACACATGGTTCGTGGTACGTAAAGAATCTCTGTGAAATTTTGGTTGAAAATGCTACGACATCTTCGTTTGTTGGAATGTTGTCAATGCTGGATGATAAATTTCGATCTGATTGTAAAAGTAGTCACGTAAATGAAATATCTGAAATGAATTTGCAGCTGAAGTTCAAAGTTAAGAAAAAAGCTGCTTTGTGAGTTGTAATAAAGATTTTCTTATCGTTTCAGTGCGCAGTCAGAAAAGTTAGAAAATCGTTTCAGTGCGCAGTCAGTGCGCAGTCAGTGCGCAGTCATTGCGCAGTCAAAAAATCGTTTCAGTGCGCAGTCAGAATAATTATACCTAAAAGATCAATGTTTCTTGATTTTTTTTGTACAAAAAAAATTTGAATAAAAAGTTAAACTTTTTTTAAACTTTTGAGCTGAAATAAAAAGTAACGCGACGTTGTACTATTTTCATTCAATTTTTTTACATTTGGTGTGAAACCACTTTTTAAATATTTTTGCACAAAGGTGTTTATCCAAGGATCACGGTTTTCACACTCCCACTTTTATATATTATTCTTTATAGTTATGTTTTTATTCAATTTAGTACACTAAGAGTATTTTGTTTTCAGTTTATTAGTTTATTTATATAAATGCAAACTTGTAACTTTACGATATTTAAGATTACTAACAATTTAAATAAGTCATTGTTTTTGTAAGACATGCTTTTCCCACTCTCTTAAATATCAAATGAGCACATACCCCTAAATCTCATAAAAAAACTATGCGCCTAAAGCATAAAAGAAAGTTTTCTAATGTGGTTAATTTCTATTAAAAGTTTTTAACATTTATTGCAAAGTTGCAGGATATATTCTTTTTAATGCTGAAAAGTCTGAGGCAATCGAATGCAAATAAGCATCTCTAAATGTTTTTAAAATTTTTATTGAGGTTTTTAAAGCTTTTTTTCTCATTAAAGACTTTGCCTTTTTTGTTACCGGCATGCTTTTGTATTTGAAGATACATGTACAACTATTTACTAAGTTACTAACAATAATATATAATTAATACATAATTACAAAAATATATACAACAAATGCGCAATAAGTTTACCACAGAATTGCAGTTTCCATTATATTACTTAAATTTCAAATACAGGACGAGGCACCGATATTGACTTTAGCTAAACTGCTTGGGATAAAATTGGCTTAGCAGCTTTTCTATTGATTTTGTGTCAAGTTTACCTTGTATCTTTAAAACATCTTTTATTCTACCTGTATTATATATCTTCAACTGGAAATTGGGTATACTAACACATGCGGTTGCTGTCATACTTTAATGGAAGATGATTGCTAAGATTGTAAACCTACTTTCCTCTTCCTATGTGCTATTTCGTCTCAAAAAAAAGTACTTAGCTTACCCTTCCCTTCACTCACCAGAGTTGATTTAAAGAAAAATAAAAAACCTGCAAATAAAAATCACGCTAATTTATGTACGATAATCTGGTTTATCGTATAACGAATAATCTGGGATATCGTTTTGTAATAGAATTATTTTTCAAAAATTTAACGAATATAATCATAGAAAATCTTCTCTTACATCTAATAATTTTTATTTTATATTTAAGTGATCAGTAAAAATGGTACTGTAGAAATAGTTCAAACTTTGGCTCAAGAAACAACTGAAGCATCAGAAATCGTTTCTCGTTTTCATCTTTTTCGTGTATTTTAAATACTTTGTTTTTTAAAAGAGATTCATAATAGTTTTCATTTAAATTTGCATTGTATTAGGCTTCTCAAATTGATATTATATTACTTAACGATTGAAAGATATATTATGCTTGCTAAATTCATTAGTTTAATCACTTGTTAAAACAAATATTAAAGGGTTAGTTAAAATCGGATTCCCAGAAATAAATCAGAAGATTAATTTGAGTACAGTTTTGGTTGTGGGTAAAAAATGGGCGGCATGACAGCAAGACAAAACAGCGGTTCCATTAAACAAGACGCCGCAATTGGAATAGGCTTAAATAGCGGTAACCAGATGTTAGACATTAAAGCTGCGCTGCGCTGCACTGTGGCTCAGGATGATCAAAAAACGGCTAAAGCTCATTAAAGCGTGAAAAACATTATAAACAAACCTATTACATGTCAAAATAATAGTTTTTTGGGTAAAAAAATTCAAATTTGTTAATAAAAATAATTATTAGGCGCTCTTTTGACGCCTAAATTGCGCGCATACGCGTTCGCCCGCGCGTTGGAAATGACTACATGGATGAAAAAAAATTTTTAGTTAGAATTTTAGAATCTTCAAGCCAAAACACAACACTGATACCTTACTCAACTTGATATTTGTAAAACAATAGATTTGAAAGGATGTCGACGCATAGAAAAAAGCTTCATTTCAGATTTTTTATATTTGTTTTATTATTTACATTAAAATCAGTTTAACAACTTCATCCGTCAATGGTTTTCTTTGATAATTCTTCTGTTTTCTAAAAGTTATGCTGGATATTTTTGGATCTGACTACTAGAAAAGGAGAGTTCTGGGACAAAACCATTTTGCAGCCCGTTTTGAGTTTTTTTTGATAATCGCGGGACAAAACGATTTTTGAATTTTTGATGCCCGTTTTGAGTTTTTTTTTGATGATGGAGGACAAAAACATTTTTTTTCATGACGTGATAAAACGCGTCATGAAAAAAAGTTTAATGGTTGTAAAGGTGTTTAAATATTGAGTGAAAAACTTCTTTGTTTTCCTTTGTTCATGCTCTTGTTCATGTTTTTGTTCGAGAATTGATTTGCAAATTTCAATTTCACGCAATCCAAATTTTATGCTCCTTAAGTTTTCAATGCGGTCAAGAGTTTTGATGTTTTTAATTTTTTCGTCCTCATTTCTCAAGACCCTTGCGTTTATTTTAATATGCAAAGACAATTTTTTTTTGAAGGATGGGTCTGAGAAGCAATCAAGATAAGATGGGAACATATTTTCCGTTACAATAACAATAATATATAATTATTACATAATTACCAAAATACGTACAACAATTGCACAATAAGCTTACCACAGAATTGTAAGTTAATATATAAAGCATACAAGCTCAATATTTAGCCCAATAAAACTTTTTGTTTTTAATTAATTATATTTCAACGAACAAATTATTTATATTTTACTTAGTGCTTTTCGTTTGTTAGTGTGATGATGAAGATAAGGGGTTAGGGAGGTTTGTGTTTATAGTTGTTTGGAAGGTTAAGTGGAGGTTGGGAACAAGGTTAGTCGTGTAAGGAGTACTTGGTTGAGAAAGGGCGAGGTTTTGGGATAATTTGGTTAGGCATGGCCAAGGTTTAATCTCAAAGGGGCTAAAGTTCTATTTGCAATATATTTCAATAAACGTTTTATTTGCGTGTAATATATAGCACTCTAATATTCATAACTTTATATAATATAAATAATATTCTCTTACGCTTCTTGTTGTGTTCAATATTGTTTTTATGAATAACTCCTCTTTAGCTCTTTTAGCTTTAAACAAATATCTTTCTTTTTTTTTTTTTTTTAATTAAAAACGGTGAAACTTCTGTTTACTTCTCTTCAAACAATTTTTCTTTGACTTATATTTATTTCATTGCTTCTTCTCTTTCATCAACATTTTCAAATTCTTCAATAACAAAAGCACTCTTTTTCTAAACTTTCTTTTTAAAAATCTTTCTTAAAAACTCTGACTACTTTTCTTTTTCGCTTATATAAGAAGAGAATTCCTCCTTCTTTTTCTTTTAAAATCGCTAGTTTATGATCAGATCTTTATTTTTTCATTACCATTTTTATATATCAAATCTGTTTTTTTTTTTCAGGTGTTATTGTGAGGATTTTTCAAAGCAAGAGAGATTGAGGGATCAACTTGCTTCTATTAATGTTTCTTTTTAATGATAAAACGTGTTTTGTATCAGGGGTTAAGTTGTTTTGATTTATTTTTCCCCTTAGACATACCTGATATATATTATTTTATTTGCCATTGCAAGGTTTTATCAGAGCAAGATGAAAGTTACACTTATGTTTCTGTGGATGTTAATACCTTAAGAAGACAAGATAAAACCTGTTAGATAAGATTTATTTACAGTTAGATTATATTAATTAGTGAAGTAATAACATTTAGATATTTACTTTTACTCAGGAAATTCACCTTCCCAATTCGTAATGGTTATTCTAAGGTGATGTATATTTTTTTAGAGATGTTTTTTATTTTAGATATGATTGCATAGTGTTTATTCTACGCACCGTAGAATCTACATTTTCTATCTACGGGAAATGGAAAAGATGCGTTTTTTTCGAATTAGGCTGCTACATTGGTCACGAAAAAGACTAATTTCACAGCCACAATTCTGATTTAAAAAAATTAGGCAAATGGGGAAAATATTCTTTTAGTTTAAAATTCTAGTTATTTATTTTTTTAAATACTATTTACAATTGTTGAAGTGTCCAATTTATGGTGGTGGGGGTAGCAATCGATTTAGTTTGAGGGAACATTTAAAGGAGCAAATACCAAAACTATTTGTCTTCGTAATTAACATTAAATATATACTTTAATTGTATAATAAAATCTCATTTTATGATAAGGAAAACGTTTTATTAAAGTACAATCCGAACAAAGCATTACGAAAAATAGGTATAATTCAAGAAGGTATAAATCTTTTTAAGCTCGTTTTTGACTACCTAGAAAGCTGGGTACATAATATACACACAATATAAACAGTATATAATAATATACAGTAATAGAATACGCCATGTGACAATGTCTTTGTTACAAATTTTTTAATATATATTAAAAAATTTGTAACAAAGACATTGTCACAACATCTTTTTTGACTTAAAAAACCATATTATTGAATAAAAAGAATTTGATGTAAAAAAGAACAGTCTCCGCTTCAAATTGACTGAAAAAGTCTTCTTGTTTCAAATTTAGAATTACTTTCTGTAGTATCATTTAGCAATGACACTTATTCTAAAAGTTTTATTAACGATGTTAAAAAAACAGTTAATGGAATTTGAAACTAATAAAAATGTTTATCAGAAATTTAATATTAAGATTCCTATCACTCTTAGTGTTCCACAATGTGAATATCTTGCTACCATTGGCACTTATTTCATTTGACTTAGCGAGTCTAACAAATCTGACTGTGAAGAGTCACTGGAATTGAACTCAAAATCTCCCGACTCTGAACCAGATTATAACTTTTACAGTAATATTTAATGTAGTTATTGTGTCTGATATTCAATATGTAACTTTTATTACAATACTTAAGGAATCCTTTTAAAATGTTACATTTCTTTTGAGATCGATGCATGCAAAACTTCCTTCAAAAATAAATAAGTAACCATATCTTGTTAAAATATATGTAAAACCTATGATTTAATAACTATAGTACATTTTGAGAACGTAATTGTCGCAATCTTTAACCAAATCTGTAAAAACTAAGATGTTGAAGGCAAGATTTCTGGTCTAGAACAGACAACTGCGTTATCGTTTGTATCTTCTGTAACGTTGGAATGTAGTCTTTTTTAACCAGTGGTCATATAGTTTTTGAACTGCTTGAAGGTTTTTAAGTTTTTGTAAATTTGCTCGGATTTTTTCATCATTCTGTGAGATCGTTGAAACACATTTTCATTAATAATAAAAGTTACGCGTTCTTTCATCTGAATGACTTTATTTATATCCTTCTTTCAGCAAGCGCATGGTTTTTTGATGCTCCCATCCTTCTTTCTCCATTTGAAGTTGAAGCTGACTTCGTTTAGCAGCCTCTTTTTGTACTTCTTAATTACAACTAATTTCTTTCGTCACTAAAATATGTTGCTTTTTTTGTTTTTTTTCCCGTACTGACATATTTCTAAGGTCTACTTCATTTATTCGTTTTTCTTCCTCTTAGAGGGTTTTTTCTTCTATGGGCACAAGTTCTTCCATTTATTGGAAACCAATATATTTCTCATTGCATTGCCAAGACTGTTTAACCTGACTGAGAAAACAGTATTTTTGAAATTGCAAATTAAGTCAGTAGTTATAGTGAAAAATAGTTCAGATCCGATACGAATTATACACACTATATTAAAATATTACCTTCTTTAGACAATTGGCTATAAAACATGATTAAAGGTTTTAACTGAAATAATTGCTACGTTACTACGTTACTGAATAAACATCAATCTTTAAGTTGGGATAACTAATTTTTCATTAAATACTCTTTTTTTTTTAAACTTCTACTTAAATAAGTTGCCGATGCCTTAAAAGATTACGAATAAGGTTGTAATGGTTAAATCACTCAACCGAGTTCAAACTAAGCTCTCGTATACCTTTAAAAAAAATTTCACATCGAATTTGCATAAGATTTGGACACATTGAAGTTATAAAGAAACTTAAAGTTATGTTTATTTTGAGGAAAAGCAAAAGGAAAGAAAATAAAACCATGTTTGAACTTAATCAACTATTATTACTAATAGATGTTTTCAAAATAATTAGTTTTTGTTTAAGTATCATTTAACCTGACGTGTTAATACATTTTTCCTATGGTATTGAATTTCAAACTTTTGATAATAAATTACTAACTTACTGGGCATTCGACTGCTATATCAAATTCACTTAATGAATTCCTGCCATAAAGTAAATTTAAACATGTGTCTCATTAAGTTACTTTTAACTAACAAAGTAACTGTAAGTAGCTAAGAAAGAAAAGACTAATTGATGGCCTTTCTTCGCACTTCATCTGCTAGAACTTCGTTTTTATAAATTCAAAATTTAAACTCAAAAGATTGTTTTTTTCATGTAAAACATTTTTCAATACAGATTTTATGTTATAAGTAATGTGGTAATACACTTTAACACCTTCGCTGCCGAGCTATTTTAAATTATGCTTTATTTCTTTACCGAGCCATAATGTCTGCAATGATTAATTTTTGCCGAGGCTGTTTTACGTGGTTTCATTCTCATTGCCAAGGCTAAATATTAACATTTCAATAAATAAAATATTTTTAATCTGAAATAATTCTATAGTATTTTTTATTCTGATAATAACTGACAAAAAATAAGCACTACGAGTATACTCGTAGTTTGGCAATGGAGAAGAAATTTTTTCTCCAGTTCCGAAGAACGAGTTTACTCGTAACACCGTAATGAGTATAACTCATTGCGATGACTGCACCTTTTCAAGATGTAATTGAGAACTTGAAAGTTTTAATTAAGAAACGTAAGGTGTAATTGAGAAGATGAAAGTTGTAATTAAGAAACGTAAAATGTAATTTAGAACATGAAAGTTGTAAATAAGAAATCGTAAGATGTAATTGAGAAGTTAAATGTTGTAATTGAGAAAAATTTATAATACAGATTATCAGAGAGAAGTTTTTTGTATTTTTAATTTTGTTGCCTTAGTTTACCTTGTAATTTTAAGTTGGGTCCTAATTTGGTAAAGGTGACCATATGGCTTGGTTTTCAATAAATGCTTATATATTATCAATTAAATAAAAAAGTAATGAAAAAGGCATTCGTGGTTTTGGCGGTAACTACACCTCTTCCAATGAAATTTAAATTTCCGCTGCGGACCCAATTGCATCCTGTCTTATGTTTGTCACCTAAAGTTTTTCCCAGAGTCACCCAATCTTCATTTCGCTCAGCACATTCAATAAATCTTCTTCTATCATTCGACGAAGATAAAACATAATGTTTTCTTTCAACTTGTTCAGTTGTATGTATTTCATGTCTACATTTTGGACAATGTGGTTCTGGTTGTTTCAGAAGTGGATGTAAACAAATTTGGTGAAATAAATGCTTCCACGGATTGAATTTAATAACAGACTTTCTGTTTATAGTGTAATGACAAATAACACTACGATCTTTCAACTCCATTACTGTATTACTGTATTGCTGGTGCATACAAATGCTAAACTTGGTATCATTAACTTATTAAAATGCATGTACAAGAAGATTTTTTTATAATGACCTTTGAGCTTATTTTGTGAATTCGCAATTACAAATATTGTATTCTCATTTACATATTACGATTTCTTAATTACAACTTTTGTTTTTCAAATTATATATTGCGATTTCTTATTTACATATTGGGTTTCTTAATTTCTTTTTAAAATTTCTTAGTTACATGTTATGTTTCTTCATTGCATATTGCGATTTCTAAATTACATGTTGTATTTCTCAATTACATCTTACTTTTCTTAATTACAGCTTTCAAGTTCTCAATTATATCTTGAAAAGGTGTACTAATGTAGCTTATTTGATACATTATTATTATAAATAGTGTTTCAATTTTTTTGCACATGCACATGCAGATTGGCAGTTATCATGAGTAAAAAAGGTAGTTTATATTTTGTTTTCTTAATTCTAAATTGTTGCGTTTTTTAGACTAGAAGCTAAAATATATTTGATAACTACATTATACTGCATGTTAATTAAAAATGTGAAAAAAATTTGAAGTACACAATAAGATGTTTTTTAACATATTAAAAAACATCTTAGTGTGCACTTCGAATTTTTTACATAGTATGCTAATTAATGTGTTTTATAGATGAGTAATTTCTTTTTTATAAATAGATAATTTATAAATTTATCATTCTCAAATTAGCTCAACACAGATATTCCACAACTAGATCAGCACATACGATTATGGAAGATTTAGAGAATAGTGACGATGATGATATTGAAGATTCGGATACTACGTCTTCGAGCTTGACTGCATCAGAATCAGGTTCTGAAGATAATAACACTGAAGAAAGTGATGACAATTAGTTAACTAACGTTCATCTAGCAGCCAACGGGTGGTCTTGCAACAACAGGTGGTCTTGCTTATAGACAAAATTAAAACAAAGCTCAACAAGTAGATCTTATAAGTAATATTTTGCCTGACAAAACAACTTCTGAAACAAATCTATCTAGAAATACAAACCAAAAGAAAGATGACCCGATTATTGTAAAACAAATTCAATTTACTGCCGATTCTGGTTTGAAGATAAACAAGGAGAAGAAGAAACCATTAGATTTCTTTAGACTATTTGTTACAGAAGAGTTTATTAATACAATGGCAGTTGAAACTAATTGCTTCGCAACGCAAGAAATAAATAAGCAGCGTACCCTCAGGAGAAGCTCACGTTTCAAAGATTGGAAACCAATAAATTCAGAAGTTATGTGGTATTTCCTTGGAGTTCTTCTTCATATGGGGTGTGTCAAAATGCCATCTTTAGAGCACTATTGCTCTAAGAACTGTCTCTATAGATTTCCCTTATTTTCTAGATAGTGTCACGAAATAAATTCCAACTAATGTTACGGTTTTTGGCATTTTATTAACTATGAAGATTCGGGTAGTGGACGCTTGTGTAAAATTATTGGACTTCTCGATCACTTATATAATGCAATGGATAACATCTACTGTCCTAATAAAAATATATCAATCGAAGACTCAATGAAGCTCCGGATGGGACGTCTTGTATTCAGGCAGAATGTGAAAAATAAAAGACATAAGTATGGTATCAAGTTCTATGAGCTTTGCGAATCAGATGATATTGTACTTAAAGTAAAAATCTTCTCTGGCGAGACAACTTTTTATAAACATTTGTTGGGTCAAACGGGAGCTATTTTTTTAGATTTAATGGAAAAATTTCTGGGAAAAGGTTATCATCTGTACACCGATAGCTTTTACAGTTCCTTTTAGTTAACAAAGCAAATAATAAATAAAAAAAACATACATTTGAGGTACTTAAAGAACTGACCGAAAGTCAAGTCCAAAGTAGTGTACAAAAGCAAAACTGAAAAAGGGAGACGTTATAAGCAGAAGCAGAGAGGGTGTAGTGGTTGCTAAATGGAAAGACAAAAGAGACGTGCTAATCATTAGTAACTTGCATTTGTTGCAAATGATTGAAGTGACAAATAGGTGAGGAGAGAAGAAAATGAAACCCAACATTATTAAAGATTGCAATCAATATATGTCAGGAGTAGATAGGGCGGAACAAATGGTTTCATACTATGATTGCCTAAGAAAGACATTAGTTGATATAAAAAAGTAGCATTTCATCTCTTTGATGCAATTTCCTTGCTTAAGTTTAAAGAAATAGTTGTTACGGATTTATTGGGTGAAACTTTGAATGAAACTGTGCCTCGAATCACCAATAATAGCTTCCATTAGTTCTCTTCAATACTACCGAACGAAAAGAAAAAATTCCCAACAAAACGATGTCGAATCTGCTCTAAAATAAAACGTAAAGAAACACGGTATGAATGTGCTGTTTGTAAAAATAGACCTCCGTTATCTATTGGCGAATGTTTAAGAATGCATCATTCAAAAAAATAGTTTTACACTTAAACTTTCATGAAACAAAATGAAATCAATATCAATATTTTACTTTTATCTGTTTTAAGCTATTTCTGTCTTTATCCGCATTTAAATTACGTTCTCTGAATTTTTAAAGTAAAAAGTTGAATGTAATATTTTCTGAAATCAAATGTGAAGCTAAGAAAAAAAAAAAAGAAATGAACAGACAAAGCCAGTCATGCACAAATAATATTTGAAATAAGTTGGTATAACTACGAGTTAACTCGTAGTTGGCAAACTCACGACGCCGGCTTACTACGAGTATTCTCGTAGTTGGCAAATAACAAAGTCCCGATAACCACGAGTATACTCTTAGTTGGCAGCGAACAGGCTAATTGTACTTTTAATTGATATTCTTTTTAAGTCATGCTATTTAAAAACATCTATAGTTACATAAGATGTATATCTTTTTTCTTACACCTAGCTCCGAGAAGAAAACCATAAATAATAGAAACCAAGTCAGAATAAAGAATCTCTTTTTAACTCAGGATTATTTCGGAGATGTTCTTTGAAAAAAATGAGAAACCGTTACACAAATTAAACGGTGAAATGCAGCAAAATTAGGACTTTAAACGAAAATTCCTATTTACAAAACGAATGAAGTCACCATATTTTCTCCATGCTCCTTTTTATCAAGTCCTTATGAATTGTTAGTTGCTTTGAAACCTACATGCGTATTCACAAAGCTTTTGTAACTCTTGCGCAGCTCAACTAAGGTTACGGAAACCGTACGTTCATGTAACTATTTGGTATTCACCAATATTTAGCAGCACACAGTGGCTCAGGATGATCAAAAAACGGCAAAAACTCATTAAAACCTGAAAAACATTATAAACAAACATATTATATGTGAAAATAATAGTTTTTTAGGTCAAAGAATTCAAACTTGTTAACAAAAATAATTATTACGCACTCTTTTGACGCCTAAATTGCGCGCATACGCGTTCGCCCGCGCGTTGGAAATGACTACATGGATGAAAAAAATGTTTAGTTAGAATTTTAGAATCTTCAAGACAAAACACAACACTGATACCTTACTCAACTTGATATTTGTAAAACAATAGATTTGAAAGGATGTCGACGCATAGAAAAAAGCTTCATTTCAGATTTTTTATATTTGTTTTATTATTTACATTACAATCAGTTTAACAACTTCATCCGTCAATGGTTTTCTTCGATAGTTCTTCTGTTTTCTAAAAGATATGTTGATATTTTTGGATCTGATCTTACTAGAAGGTAGTGCATCTGATTCATCATAGTGTTTAACCTTGATATTTTTGCAGTGTGCAGTAGTCTAGTATTTTTAATCTGTTTATTCAAGCTCTCCAGTGCATCCTCCGAATATAACCTAATTGGCAAAGTTAGTTTTTGTGATAAGGAAGAACTATGCAGTAGCAGTTTGTGTACAGTAGGAGGCATTACATATCAGTCGTACAAACTCACTATAAGTTTAGCTGTTTCAGTGCAGTATGAATCAAATTGATTGTTATTAATTGGATATCCACAAGATATGGTAATGATAATGTTACTCAATCTTTTAATTATTTCACAATAAACTTTAGTAATTTCAGAAAAAACTTCATTATTTTTAAATGGTCTTCTGGTAGTATTACCATCATTGCTATTGCCGAACCCAGCTTTAGGCATGTCAACAGATAAACTTAATCGTTCTCTAAAGTGTAGCTGAATCTCTTTCTTTCTTAAGTTTACAGACAACTTCTCCTCAATTGGTTTTGCCTTTTACTTTTTATTTTCCATTTTGCAACCTAAATCAAGAATAAACTCCAAGCACTTTATTCAGCAGTGCAAACCTGAAGTTCCGAACCTCAAGGCTGAACCATTTTCTGCCTTTGCTTGTATCAATATTGTTCATTTCATTGGGTTTAGCATTACATACATTACAGGATTGAGTAGATTTTTTGTCTGTAAGTAACAATTAACTACTTTGTTATTAAACATTGTAAAATCAATCTTATAGTTGACTAAAAACGTCACTATCCTTCCTGCAATTTTTATAACTTTGCAAAATGGCTCTAATGTAGTTATTTGATTTTTTAGATCTGTTTCTTCTCTGCATAATATTGGACTCTCTTTTTTATAATGTAGATTGAGAGGTCTACAAAAGTGACAACTTGAAGGACTCTCATTTTTCCAAATTTCGGCATCTCCTAGTTTAAGCAATAAAGGCACAAAAGCTGTTCTGAAAAGGCTTTCTTCATGCTTAAACTCTATAATTGTGTTACTTGTGTTGCCTCTGCTTGTAAATACTTTGGCTCGATGCTCCATCAAAACCAATCTTTATATTTAAAACTCCAGATAATTTGTCATCTTAACCGGATTCCGGCATATCTATCATCTCAGAAATTCTACTAACAGCGTGGTCTAGTTCACTTTGCAGAAATCTCAGAAAAAGGTACATTTTCAGAATAGCGTTTAATCTTTTCCACTAAAAGACTGTGCAAGGTGGGATAGATATGTACATTGTGGGATAGATATGTACATTCCTCTACACTCATATTTAACGGAAAGGTTTTATCCAAACTGTCTTTAACTCTTTTGACATCTAAAACATTAGACATATATTTCTTTAAAAAGTAAGCTTTTACTTTTTCATCAACAGCACTTGCATATCTTGCAGAAGCTAAAGAGAGCTTCATTATGTTCAACAACTAGTTCTTTTATTTTTTCTCTTTTGCTTCGCTCTCCAAGGACCTCCCATTGTTTATGGGGCCTTCCCGAACCAAAAGATCTACATTTATTGGTCATAAGATTTCCTTGAAGCCATTTATATTCTTTTTCTATAAATGTATCATAATTTCTACCACATTGTTTTAGTTTTTTCTACACCTTTGAAATAAATGTAGCTAGAGTAACCTTCACTTTATTTATGTTCTCTTTGCTAATTTCTTCAGTTTTTTTTCATTTCGTTAAATATATCTTTCCATAATCGTAATTTATCCACTCCTACTTCACGTATAATCAGGATAAGATCTAATCTTTTCATTGTTAACGTTTTTAAGAATCGCCAATATAATAAAGTTTTTAATACATGCATATCAGAAACATTTGTTAATTCTTTATATGTTTTTATACTTAACACTGTTTAACATTTTATGGTATTATTGCTTTAAAAATT
The DNA here is from genome assembly GCF_058129835.1 of Hydra viridissima. NCBI lineage: Eukaryota > Metazoa > Cnidaria > Hydrozoa > Anthoathecata > Hydridae > Hydra > Hydra viridissima. The sequence goes on from NW_028324310.1 coordinate 3,745,730, forward strand.
ATCACACTAGGTTTCCTGTAATAATACTAATGTAATATTTAAGTAGATAAGTTTACCCATATATTACAGGAAATACTGACGTTGTTGAGCAAATCTATTTCAAATATGTTGTACTTATCGAGTAATAAATCGTTATTCAAAAGTTTTTTAAAATAAATTTCATTTTAATTATTCAGTTTTTAATTGAAATTAAATTTCAAATTCAAGATTCAAATTAAAATTTTTTAATTTGAATCTTGAATTTGCAGTTAATCTAAAGTCAATAAAAAGAAATTATGCCTGTCCTGTATTTGAAATTTAAGTAATATAATGAAAACTGCAAACTTTTAATATCTTTACATTAAAAAAAAAAAAAACAGATGCAACCTTAACCTTTATGTTTAAACTTTAAATTTAGCTTGGTCAAAATTAAAACATTTCAAAACATCTCATCTAAGGTACTCAAAAGGTCGAGATAAATTCTCAACGGATGTTTACCTAAAAATTTTATTCTAGTTCCTTGAAAATATTTGTATTTTAACTAAAAAATGAAAATTGAAAAATTACTACATATTGAAAAAAACTGAAAAACAAGAAATTAATGGTAGTTTTTACAGACTTAAATTAAAAACTTTAGCTTTTAATTGTAGCATACTTTTATGCAATAGTTTGCTTTTCTTTGTTACAAATGCTTTCTGTTATAGTCAAAAACACAATTATAAAGTTGTTTTCCATCTTTTGGATGTTCAAAGCAGTGCTCAATTAGCATTGGATTTTGAGTGCAATGTTTCAGTTGCTTATTCACTAAAAACTCCCAGTGAAGATTGATGCTTTTGCACAATTTCTTCAGCGTGGTAGAAAACAGTATGGACCTTTGGTGTGTGGGATAATGACAAAAATAGGAAAGATATTTTGAATTTCTGAATTTCAGTCTTAGAGTTTTCCTTTGGTGGTGTTCCAATAGATGAAGAAACAACTTCTTTGAAATGTCTTAGATAAGGGTCTGCGTCTCGTTATTTTTTTAAATCGAGACGAGACGAGACGATCCTAAAAGTTTTCTCCCGATTAGCGATAAATATCGAGACAATTTTCAATTTTCACTCGAAATCCGGGACGATACCGAGACGAGACGAGATGTCCCGGACAAAATAGAAGCTTCACAATTTCCCGGAATTTACATCTTTTTAACGGGACATAACGGGACATAACGAGACATAACGAGACATAACGAGACATAACGAGACATAGTAGTTAATCCTTAATGTGAAATTTAGTATTCTGCTGGGGGGCTCGGCCATTACAACTGTTTTGGTTACTTTATCGTAATTAAACTATTTACCGAGGCTTAACAAGACAAATAAAATTTGAAATGAAAATTTGCATGTGTTTCATTTATTTTATTTGTGATTGCTGTACTGTAATGCACATTAACTAAATTTTATTGGCAATAAATAAAAGTTTTTAATTACAAACTTTGTCAAACAATTCATTTACTTGTGTCACTAGTTCAAGGTGCATCAGTTGGAGCTTTGGACGGTCCAGCAAAAGGAGCTGGAGCAGAACTCCTTGAACTGGTGATTAATGGCGTAATACCTGGTACATGAAATGTTGTAGCAGTAGAGATTCTAGAGGAGGCCGTACTTGCTCGTGACATCGGCTGACTTGGCAGTTTTGGATTAGGCTGAATCTCAACCACATCATCTGATTCAACAACATTGGCTTGATCACTCTCTTGAGGCAACAAATCTGGAAGGAAAATTACAAAATTTTTTTAAACTGAGCAAAATTTCAGTTTGAAAAGAATTTAAAAGTTTAAAGTTAAAACAAGAAACATAGAAGCAATAAATGGATGTGGCAAAATTTAAGATTTTACTAAAGGCAAAAATAGAGTTAAGATCTCTCTTTAGAATTTTTGTGAATGCCCTACCAGGATCTTTGTCATCTTCTGAGGTCAGTTTCCAGGACTTGATTTGAACAAAGCCATAGTTCTGTTGGATATAGAGCAACTTTTCAACATTTTCCGGCTGAAGCTTGGTCCTTTTGTGAGTGACTATGTTTCCTCCTGCAGAGAAGGCCCTCTCGGAAGTGGCCGAAGATGCTGGAATTGCCAGGTAACGCCGTGCTGCTTCAGCCAAAAGAGGTAAAGTCATTTCATGTTTTTTCCAAAACCCAAGAACATTTTCCTGGGCCTCTTTCATTGGCCAGGGATGCATATTCTTGTAGACATTCCATTCCTTGGCAATGTCGGACTTGTCCAAAATTGCTGTGTGTTGAGAATGAAATTCAATCACGTCTTGAGCCAACAAATCTGTTTCCTCCTCCAAGTTTGCAGTGGCCGTTGGTTGATCAATGATTTTGTTGAGCCATTTACGATGATTGGTGTGGTTTTCAACCAAGTACTTGTAGGTTTTATCATAGGTTCCAAATTTTTTGGATGCTACACCCTTGTAGTAAGGATTAAGGAGATGACCAACACCAAAAAAAATGGTATGAGCGCCAGCATTGGGAAACCTTTTATCAGGCTTGGCTGAAAAAGTTCTTAAAAAAGATTTGCTTGTGTCTGACAAATCATCCTTGATCAATTCAACCCTGTTGATGTGGTGCTGTAAATTGTGGAGACCACCAACAACGATGTGTAGAGTTGGCTTTTTATCTGCACTAAGTCTCTCAGATGTCTTTGCCAACAGTTTGAGAGTAGGCAACAGTTCCTCAAAGATTTTAAACTCCAATTTAGAGGGGACAAGAGATGCAACATCTGCTGGGTCAATGCCTGGCCTTGCTTTTATTGCCAAAAGAGGTTCTTTCATGTCAAAGACACTCTGCACACACATGTATGTAGAATTCCAGCGAGTGTTGTTGGCAGTGATGAACTTTTTGTAGACCAACTCTGTAACAGAGTTGTCCCTGTTCATAGCTGCAATTTCGGCCTTGATTCTTTCATTCGCCAAATGACTCTTGTGCGTCTTTTCTGCTAGCCTTTGAGCACAAGTGATTGCATGATCTACTGTTGTGGTGGCATCGACAGTGTCCTTGATGGCCAAATTCAAGGTATGGTCCACACAAAGCAAAGACTTATCAATAAAGGTGCACTTTGGAATTGCAGCTTTGACATTGGCAGCATTGTCATGAGTTACGACAACTGAAACAGCTCCTGATGCAGGTAGATCGGCAACAACCCTAAAAAAAGTAACAAAAAATTACAGCAAACTGAAATGTCTAGTATTGTCACAGTATGGTAATTTATGTCTAATACAAACACTAAAATAACTAACTTTCCTTTGCACTGATTATAAACGTGCAAACTGTTGAACACAATTAACTTAACTCATGTAAAAAAGTACATTTTGTAATTTAACTTACTTGTCGATCTTTTTGGCAATGTTGTTTGCTGTGTGCCTCTCACTGAACGGACTGACAGAAACGACAAACTTGTTCAGGGTCCACTCCGTGTCAATGTAATGAACGGACAATGATTGGTATGGATCAAAGTTCCTTGAAGTCCAAATGTCCGTGCTCAGAGCCATTCCCGGACTTTCCAGATGATCAGTTTCCAAAACATTATCCACAGCCCTCTTGACATTGTCATACAACAAAGGCAGCTTGTATCTAGAATAAGTTGTGGCAGCCTTGATTTTCAGCTTTGGATCTAAGTAGTGCATAATCTCCTTGAAAGGTTTTGCCTCAACAAAGCTGAATGGAAGATTCATCCTTGCCAGAAGTTTCATAATTTCCAAGTCGCCTCGAAGTTGCTTTGGATCTCTGGATTTGTACTTCAGACGCTGACTCAGTCTTGCCTGGCTTGACTTGCGCTCAATAAGACATTCAGGCATGGAAAGTCTTCTTTTCTTAATGGAGCGGTTGAGAACTTGAGGAAATTTTTCGCCTGGAAAAAATCTTAAAATAGGTTAGTATTGCTAAGTATCGTTATGCTAAGGTAAAAAAAAAATTTGTGCGGTACTGATTGCTAATTTATTAATTTGGGGTATAAATTGAGTATTAACTTATTAAAATAAGTCATAAAAAGAGGTTTTTTCTTTTGGGATTAAAAAGACAATACACAAAAACGTTTATTTCAATAAAGAGTTTAAAAAAATCATTGCAATATCTTTTTAAAATAAAGTTGCTACAAGCAACTTCATTTTACACTTTTAACTCAACTCTTTGTGGCTCATTAGTCTCATCTTCATTATAGATATTTTCAAGTTCGTTTAAGGAGGCCAAATCAGAATCTCTTTTGTGGACGGCTTTATGTTTCTCCAGCTCTTTAAACTCACGAGGATGGACACGAAGTAGATGCTTACGCATGCCAGATGTGTTACCATCATTGACCTTGTAAATATTGCCACAAAGCTTGCACTTACCATTGGCCTGGCTTATACCACGGTCATCATGGGTTTTGTCTGTTTTTTGCTCCTCATAAAATTTCCAGATATGACCTTTGCTTCGTGGCATCTTGCAGACTAATTGACAACTTGACTTTGACTATACTCAGACAGCGCCCGATGTAAAAGTTTCACTAAAAATTTAAAGAATAAATTAAAATCCAGGAGCAAAATGTTGACGTGCCCACTCTCCAGAGAGTACTGGTATAGCCTTGCCATTTCCCGAAAAATGAAACTATGTTACGCGGGCCCTAAAAAGTTTGGACAATTCAACTAACGGCAGTTCAACTTTACTATACTAATTTAGTAACTCACTAATTTCACAAAATTATTTTTTTTTTAATTAAAATATGCATAACATTCAAAATTGGTATGCCTTATATTATTTGATGTCTCTGTTTTTCTTTTATTATCAAAAAATATCAAATATTTTTACCTGCTTTAGTGCACAGATGGTCCAAGAAAGAAACTTTGATGCTTTTAGCATTAAATTTCACTAATATATAAAAAGAGTTATAATATATAAGTTTAAACTTTTTGGTTATTGAAAAACCTTTGTAATTGCTATTGTTTTTGTTGTGAATGATTTGCATTTTTTAACAGCAAATTTATTCTACCAACCGTACAATTACGGAAACACGTATGTAAATTTGTGAAAACACTTATGTGTTTATGTGTACACTTGTGAAAACACTTATGAAAAGGCCAAGTCTGGCCCTTAATGTTACTGCCAAGTTGTCTTGGCAGCCAAATGTAACCAAATCTGCCCAACTGCCCATTAACAATCAAGGATTTAACTTGTTCATCCTTAATCCACGCGTTCGGAATGTCTCGTATGTCTCGAATCGTTGTGACATGTCTTGTTTTGTCACGTATCTTAATAGAATGTCTCGTATCGTTATGCCACGTCTCGAATCGTTATGGCATGGACATGGCATTAATATATATATCATTAAGGCAAATAGATATAAATATCTGTCTCAATGATATATATTAACTAGATGTCTAACTTCAAAAAAATTCCGTAAGAAAAAGGGAAGCAAGATTTTAAAGTTTTTAAACCCGCTTTATTTAAACTGGACAATTAATAAGCCCTTGTTTAGCTTTGTTTTTATGATTGCGTCATTTCTGGCTGGCAAAACAAACTTGGTTGGCAAAAAACTTTCTTCACTGCGAAAGCGCGCGTTAGATATCTTGTTAATATAATTGCTCTGTCTCGTAACGTTTCATAATTATCCGGGACACAGTTTTTAAATTCCTTGAAAAAATTTATGTCCCGATTTATAACTTTATTCCGGGATAATCGTTTCCTTTGTCTCGTTTTTTTTTTCCGGGAAATTTCTCGTCTCGTTACGCATTTCCCGGTTCATTTCGAGAAAACGATTCCGAGACGCAGACCCTTAGTCTTAGAGTTAAAAAAAACAATCGAATGAACGCTTTAATTTCATTTAAAACACAAGCAAAGAAAAGCACTAGCTTTTTTGGCAATTCGTCGGAGAATGTCAATTTTTTAAAAAGCGTATAGCAATCATTGTTTTTAAAGTGTCTACTATGGTACATGGCTGGATTTGAATGTGCAACTCAGCTGGTCATTTTTTGGTGCCAGGCCATTAGTCTGAAAAACTTTTGAAAAGATGATTTACAACTCCAAGAAGAATATGAAGTTCCATTGGCGGAATAATATCTAAAATAAGCACTGAGTTGTCCATATTGATCAACGGATTACATATGGATTACATTTGCAAAATTTTTTTGCAAAGTTTAAATCTGAGCCATTAGCAACAAAGTCGGCGCATCTTTCTTTCAATGTGCCAAAAAATCTTAGAGATCCTCATTCTAATAGATTGTTGGAATCGACATTACACCAGCAGCAGCAATAATGCTTGCTTGAATGGGATTGAATTCCAGAAATGATGTCGACCATTCTTAGGTCACATGAAATGTAAAATACCACATCATTCGCTTGAATAGTATTCATCAACGCTTTGACATTTTCGAATATTTCAGGTAGATTTTCAACAATGGCAGCAATGGGTTGACGTTTAACACCTGTGTCTCGAGTTATTGAACCTGTTAGCATTTGGCGTTTTTTTTGTTAAAAACTATTCGTTTCGTCACTATCGTCAGTTACCTTAACAACAGCCGAGCTTATTCTCAAAGATGATCCTCCGCCATCAATTCCAAGTTGGACAAAATGGTTGTAGCTGTAATCTCTGTCCAACAGCACCTTTTTAATAAAATCCTCCAAGTTTTTACAGTGAATGACATGTTTTTGTTCTTCATTTTTTTCCTTTTCTAGTTGCAAAGTTGATAACTGAATGCTGATAGATATCTTGCAATTTTTTTCCGGGAGCGTTCAAATTTTAGTTGAAACCTTTTCAACCAGTCGAGTTGCTGTTAAGAGTTGAAGCAATTTTTCCTTTTCCCGTGTTAGATAGTTCAATGTTAAACTTCACGTTTAACAACATTTGCGCTTTAAGTTTATGGCCTATTGATTTTAGTGCAGATTGTGGGACTATTAAAATAATATCAGATCTAGTGTAAGCTGCTGATTTAAATAACTTTCAAACTGGTATTTAATAATGTGTAATAATGTAAAAAGAATAATAAGCATAAATGTAAATAACAATTTTCACAGCTTAATGTTGTTGGTTATACTTTAAATACTTTAAATTTATCAAAAATGCATAACTACCTGGTGTTACTGGAAATTGTTTTCCTCCTTTCGCTTAGCTAAGCAAGACTTTTACTCTCGAAGGCAAATTTTTTGCCTTTATCACGCAGATGCGGTATGCTCTGCTCCATCTTGATCTTCTTTGACCAGATCATGCAAGCTTCGACATCTTATTGCGATGGTACAGGAATGGGTGGAACCTCGAGATAAAATTTACAAGCAATGCTTACATCTTTTTTCTGATGATGGAAAGCTGAGATTTAAAAGAAGTTTCAGAATTGAAGGATGCTTTTCATCAAAATTAAGCTTTCCAATTTGGCAAATTAGACAATTACATGCACAAAAAGTTCGTGTCAAAGGCTTGCTAACAATTGTAGAGAAATCGTAGATAGTTGGCAAAGAATACGTCATATCACTAGCATAATTTTTTGTAAAATAGTTCGACATGAGTTGCAAATACCACTTGGAACTTGTTCATCTAAATGATTTATATCACTTTTAACAAATTTTCGGGTTCTTGCAATAATAAAGCCACTTAAATATCTATCACCTTTTCTAATGCATAACAGACATACAAAACTGGTACAACCTCCGTGACTTTTTACTTTATTTGGCATTGGAAATGATTTCATTAAACTGTTTCTTAATTTTAAAGCTGAGTATATTCTTTTAACAAAAAAATGTTTTTGAATGCTTTTAATTCACATTTAATGTTAATTCAACTACCACAATTACTGATTATTTAAACCAAATTGGTTTAAGATTTTCCAAATTGTTCTTTAACTTTAACAATCTGATGCCACTTGTTTACTTTTTTTCACGATTAAGGTCAATCTGTAGCATTCAAATTACGACAGTAAAATAGTATACTAATAGTAATTTTTAAAGTTTAAGAAAATAATATCTGGTGACAAAATTTTTACGAAAATATCTAAATTATTTGCCTCTTTATTCAAATTGAGAGGAAGTTTTTGAAAAAAAACAACTTCATCCTAGAGTAGATCAAAATTCATTAAAAAATTTAGATTTAAAATATTTTTTCATTTCGTGTTTAAGAATAATAACTATGCAATGTATGCAACCCCCTCATATTGAGGGGGTTGTAAATTTTACATGGTCATCGTTTCTAAATACCAAAAGTAATGTTGATGAAATTTAAAATATGTAAAAGAACATTGGTCAACAATAGAATAACGTAGTTTTTTTTCCAAAATAATTTTTCCTTCGACAGGGGTCAAGGGAGCAAAGTTATTGGGAAATTATTTTCCCCAAGTTTTGATTACCATACTTTGTTGTAATCCATCCTCATTTGACATCATCAAGAACATCTCCGTAATTTTTTGGTTAATTATGATAAAGAATTTTATGCTGATTAAGAATCGTAAAAATAGCTAATATTTTTTATCTCAAGATTGGCAATGTGTTCTAAATATATATATATATACATATATATATATATATATATATATATATTTAATATATAGATTTATTTTGTTTATATCTTTTGTAAAAAACACCATAAGATGAACTTATGGTAAAAAAATCAGTTAAATTTTAACTATATTTCATTATCGAATGTATTTAAATCTAAATAGTTTACGGAAACTAAGTCATCATTTGAAGTTGCATCGTCATAGTCGTCATCGCTTTCACTACCCTCTTCGCTTTTGCTATGTTGATATTGCGAGGTATTAAATGCCATTTCTGTTAGTAAACTTTTTAAGAGGTAACTTAAGATGATTCTGAATTCTTCTATGTAAGTTAATACTGGATATGATAGGATCTGAGGTATCTAAGGCTCTATGACAAATATCTTCTAGATTTTTTTAGCTGCTGGTTTTACGAGCACGAAATTGTCATGTTTAAAAATTTCATGTCAGGCTTCAGACCCTTTTTCATCAAAATAACCTATTGGTAGTACTGTATTTTCTAGAACTTGTCTGCCATGTATTAAAACTTTATGTACAGTTGCAGGCATCGGATACCAAGGATATTTAGACATGTTTGGCCGTATCAAAACAATATTTTTCAAATTTATTCAAACTAGTTTGATACTAGGAAGAAATGCATAGAGGAATAGTTTTAAATTTTTTTTATCAATTCTTCATCCACGTTAGTTATTTCGGAAAACTTTTTTAACATTTTCAAATGCTTGGCGTGCAGTAATGCCGTCGTTGGTACTTCCAAAACCTCCTATTTTTGGTTTATCCACGTGAAGTGTAAATTTTTAAAGAACCATTGTTGTTTTTTTCTACATAAAAGAATTTTCTTGTTACTAGTTCCACGAATTTGCCATTTACACAAATCATATCTGTATTATATGTAGACGATGCATTTAAAAAATCGTATCCAAGCATGTAGTGGACTAATGCCATACTGCAAAGTATTAGGTTTAGGCTTAAATGATTCTGCGGTTTTGATTTTCTGCACTTTAACAAAATAATTGGGAGAAGCTCCACATATTGGACAAGTTTGGTTTTAATTTTGTTCCAGTTAATATATTTTAAAATTTTGCCATCAATTAGCGTCATAAATAAAGTAAAGCTGATTTAAATTTTTTTATTTTTAGAGAAATGAATTGTTATTGGCTCTAACGTATTTATTTGCCCGTCAATATCTTGTTTTTCTTTTAAAATGTGTTCGGTGGATTCCTTTATGTATTCGACTTTTAACGGTCTAGAAAACCGCACAAATTGAGGAGTGCGATGTTCCATGAGTTGTTATTATCTTCTGAGTTCAAACGGAGTAGTACAACAGTTGTCACAAATAAATTTGAATCAGAATGACAACCAGGTGTATCAAATTTTTGTTTATAAGCAGAATGACCGGAACTGCTTTCAAAACCATAACTAAATATCTGACCATTTTCGTTCAAAAGAATTGCACAAACGACATATTTTCTTTTGAATATTATTGCTAATAACTGCTATTTCATTATTTTCAACTATTTAAATGACGTGCTCAAAAACTTTTGACTTTTTCTCATTTATATCTTTCTTTTCCAGCCATACATTAAATAAATCCTCTTATTTGAAACGGAACATCACTGCAAAAAAACAGATATATTTTTAATTGGGGCATTTATGGGCAAGTTTTTAAAATTGGGATATATTCCTGAACATTGCCAAAATTAAATCGTGTAAAACTATTTTTGGAGAAATACGGAGATTTTCAAATCAAAGTTTTGAAAAATTTCAAGAAAGAAAAAATTCTATACATGCGCATTTCTTTTAAATAATCAAAATAATAATGCAGTACTTTAATTTAATTAAATAATTTTAAAAAGTATATCACCTGTATAAAAATAATTTTTTTTACAGCAATCAAAAATGTTAATTATTTCAAAGTTATGTATTATTAAATTAACTCACTGCAAACTAAGCTGAGATTAAATATATCTTCAACTTGAGTGCATATTGAAAACAAACAAGGCAATTAATTTAAAAAAAGACCACGTTTATTATTACTTTGATGGATTTACTTTAAGGTAACACATAAAAGAAATTTTTTTTAGAATTCCTTAATGTTCTTAGCAAAAAATATTCTCAATAAAATTTTGTGGTTATGAAAATAGCCGATTTAAATTAGCACGATTCTTAGCATTAGGGTTATGGCGTTAGTTGTTAGTCTTTGAAGAGCTATGGCATGGTGATAAATGAAGAAACAGCAAAATTACTATGAAACATTTCTTTTTGTATGACAGATATAATTGAAATAAACTTTTACGGGGGTAAAAGTTTATTTAAATTATATCTGCTATTTTCAACTTATTCTATAAAAACGTTAAGAGATATTTAGACAACAAAATAAGAATCCCAGTTAAAGCAAATTAGCGTCATAATTTAAACGTGAATGAATTCTCGAATGAATATTCTAATAAAAATTTTTGGGGTGGAGTGCAACCACGAGTTGTTGCACCGGATGACACCAACTCTAGTAATGCTACTATATCACCTATTATTTGTATGACACAGCTCAACATCAAAGAATTTCATAAGCAAAAAAAAGCATTGTAATGTTGTAGATGAGCTCGTAGAACTCCTTACAGTTGTATATGAAATCGAAAAAAAGACAACTTAGCTGTCAATCAATGGTTGTCTAAATTGAATAAACAAAAAGCACGTGACCTCGTGTAAGTGGCGCATTTAAAGAAAGAGGAGATAAATGCAGTTTCTCAAGAAAAAAATATTCGATTACAAACTTGGTAGATTTCTTAATAGAAAACATGAATAAAATATAATATCAAAATTAAATAGTAAAATAGGAAAATCATTAGCATCTGGTACATTACATATTGCTAAACAATTCTATGAAGATAATGATTCCCTAATATAGAAATCTAGGAAGGTAATTGAAATATTTGACTCACACAGTATAATGAGCAAATTACTGTTGGTAACTTTACTGAGAGCTATAATTCTAAAATAAAGTTCATTTAAATCATTAATTTACGGATCAATGAATTCCGCATTTGTCAGTATTATGGTTAAAAACTCTAAATAACTTTCAGTCTTTATGGATGCCCCGGAAAAAACATATTTTGAAATTTTTTAACTTTCAACCTCTCTTTGTCTTCCAATTGCCATGACATTAAACACCTTTTTTTTCATATGGGTAGACACTTAATGGTTGCTCAACCATAACAATGTTGCAGAAAATAACTTTTAATAATGGAATGTGAAGTACTGTACAATACGACAGCATAGTGAACATTTTTACATAGGTCAGTACTTTAAACCGTAGTTATTGTTATTAAAAAAAACAACAAACACTAGATGGCATAAAATGTGTGTCAAGTAAAGAACCATATAGTCATAAACCCACAGATGTCAATCATTTAAGTGCAGTAGTTTTAACAATAGAAATTTGCGGCGATGGCTTTTCACCATTTGCAACAAGTACTAAAACTGGTCTTCATTCCTTGTAATGACCTTTGTATAACCTGAAACCAATTTTACACTTCTCTCTACCACATCATTGATAACTTTCAGTGCAGCAACTGTCGCACGAGCAGTACGATGTTTTGGAAGGTCATCCCATTTGTCTGGTGTATGTTGTGCATGAAGCTGAGGCTCAAATCAATGTCTAGCATGGTAAAAAATACTTTTGAACGCTGAGTTACGAAATCACGGTTCATCACGTAAAGTTTATCAGAAATTATCACGGTTCATCACGTGAAGTTTATCAGAAATGCCTTTGCTATATCTTTTTAATGCCTTCGACTTTAATGGGTTTTCAAATGGCTCTAGCAATGCATTGCATGTTTTGCTTCGGATGCTACTTCAGAACTGAAGAGAGCTAAGCTGATAAGTTGTTCGCTTAGGTACCATACATGGCCTGACGTTGCTTTCTCAGCACACTTCGCTACCTCATTTTCTATTTCTCGAAATTTGTAAAGTTTTTTCTTGAGAACTAAGCTGCTATGAGCAGCTGATGTTGAATTTGGTGAACAAAACCAACGTTCCATGTAAACAAGCGTCGCATAAGTTGCAAAATGACGATTGCTTCTCAGTTCACGATTAGTGGCATAGAAGTGGTGCTTCGCCATCCAGCGAGCATGTTGCTGTGTTTCTGTTGTTAAAAACTTGTTTCTCTTCAGTAAATGTTAAGCGGTTTTGTTCATGCTTGAACAATCTTGATTGTAAATACCAGGAGCCATTTTCATCTTCTCACACAATTACCAGAAGCCATGTTCTTCCCAAACAAAAGTAAAGTTAATTTAATTTTAATATTAAAATTTAAAACAGAATAAAAATTCCATATTAAGGCTAAATTTTTTTTGTTAAAAGTACGTTGCTGTATTTAGCAAGTCAAAGATATTGTCAGATATCCAACAAATTTAATCTAATTTATTAAAAAAAAGTTTTAAAGTTAGTGTTCTACATTATACTTCGTGCTATAAATACATAAAATCAAACTTTTGATTTTTTTGAGAACTTTGAGGGGTCATTATCCTTAAAAATTCCAAAATAAAATCATGCCTAATTGTAGCTTAATGAAAACTTGTTTTGACAAAGTCCAATTTTTTTGAAAATATTTTTAACCTTCATTTTACGAAAACCCGCGGTAACAGTTTTTAAACTAATCTTAAAATTTCTAATAAAAGCCAGTAAACTAATCTTAAAATTTCTAATAAAAGCCAGTAAACTAATCTTAAAATTTCTAATAAAAGCCAGTAAACTAATCTTAAAATTTCTAATAAAAGCCAGTAAACTAATCTTAAAATTTCTAATAAAAGCCAGTAAACTAATCTTAAAATTTCTAATAAAAGCCAGTAAACTAATCTTAAAATTTCTAATAAAAGCCAGTTAACTAATCTTAAAATTTCTAATAAAAGCCAGTAAACTAATCTTAAAATTTCTAATAGAAGCTTATTTCTTTAAAATTTATTTTAAAGTAGGCAGCTCCAGAAACAAGTAAATTGAACATCAGATCTTCGCAAGGCCGTTTAAATCAGTTTATACTCTCTTAGCATGAAAAAGTTCGGGCCAATAATCGCATAATTTTGATAGTAGGCACATTGCATAGCGTTTAGAAATATCTAAACTTTCAGATACCGCCTCATGTTTTTGAAGAAATTAAAACCATGCATTCAATTTATTTGGAAGGGTACCTAATTTTTCATACCACGTACTTCTCTAAATCTTAAAATTTTAAATTTGATAAACACGAAGCTGTTATAACCATTCAATAAGAAAACACTTGAAAAACAATCGGTTTAGACAAGTAAAACAAAACACCGACAGTCCCAGATAGCACATAGACGTTGGCCGATGGTCGGCTACCGACATCGAGTCAACGTAGATTTGATGGCCGGCGCGACGTCGCAACCAACCGTTGCACTGTGGAAAATGAAGGTGTGTTTAGGACCAAAAATTGATAACTTTTTTGTTACTTAAAATATAGATTTGAAATTTTGCACAAATGTAAAGTAGTATATGACGCTTCTTATTTGTAATACAAAATTAAAAGTAAATAAATAAAAATCAAAAACTTCAAAATTGGCATTTTTTAAATTTCTACTTTAACATAATACTTAACAAATGTATGAAAATTCTTAAAAGTATCAGAAACGACAAAAAATACATAAAATGCTTACCTAATAGTTATAGAAATATTTAAAACAGTTTCTTAATAACAATTTTTAAATAGTTGTTTTTATCGGTTTTCTAATGCTGTTGATGTACGGATCGGAAGTGTACAGAAGAGTTTGAAATACATCCTTATTTGTAACTGATCGAGAACATTTTCTGGCATGATGAAGGCGAAATTTTTTATAATCCTCATTACGGGATTCTTGCGCATGTTCTGAAAGTTGATCAATAGTAAATACTGCAAAATGCTTTATGATATTTTCTCCGTGAAGTAAGATTTTGTGTACTGAAGATGGCATAGAGGACCATCCATAATTAGTCAAATAGATTCTGGCAGTTTCTACAGCATAACTAGGTAAAATTAGAATCAGAATTAGGTAAAATCGCATAATCAAATTTTCATCCACTCCAGTGATTTCAGCAGAGCAGCTTGCTTTGTAAAAAAATTTTCTAGCAGTATTACCATCAAGTTTTCTAGCAGTATTACCACTTACTTGTCTTGATTTGTCAATGATCAACCCTAGCTCCTCACAAAAACGTTTCTGCACCAAGATCTTCTTCTCTTGCTTTAGCCGTTTCTTTTCTTCACTTCTGGCTGCCCATGTTTGGAAAGAAAGGTTGTAAGAAATATGTAATATCATTTCCATATAACGAATCCAGGCATGTAATGTAGAAAATCCGTATTGATACAAATTTTCATTTTCAAGTCTAGAAGCCACTTTAGTCAAATAGTAGGTTTGCCGTGGAGTAGCTCCACATATTGTACATGTAGACCCAGAAGGCGTATCCGTTAATGCCTGAGCCACTTTTCCATCTACCATTGTTAGAAAAAGTTCATGTTTTACTTGTACACTTTTACCATTTTTATTAATTGTAGACGGCCGCAAAGAGTTTGTTTGGATCTTTATTTCATTTATAATGGGTTAAGTTTTCTCGGGAGTTTCTTTGCAAAATTCTATGCATATAGGTCGACAAAAACAAACAGATGAAGGTGCCGGATTTTCCCAAAAAACTGTGCCAGTTACTTCATCAATTAGTTTGATAGGCACCAAAGAAC
Source organism: Hydra viridissima (assembly GCF_058129835.1). Taxonomy (NCBI): domain Eukaryota; kingdom Metazoa; phylum Cnidaria; class Hydrozoa; order Anthoathecata; family Hydridae; genus Hydra; species Hydra viridissima. The sequence goes on from NW_028324310.1 coordinate 3,760,916, forward strand.
TAGTAAACAAATTTGTATCAGAAATAAGTTCAGATTCCTCTGGAAGTTTCTGCTTGTGTTGAATTTGGCCAGAGGAACCACCACACCCCCATTTACTAGATAAAAGTAAATGTTTGAATTCAATACTGTACATGGAATCTATTGTCAAATTCTAGCTACAGCTAATCCAATAAATCTTGCAGTTCCAGAATTTTCGCATGTGTGTTCGTAATTTTTATTACAGAGATGGTGGATAGCAGGTCTGTTTAATTCCTTAAATTTTACAATATGGTGGGAATATGGAACAGTATCGTTCATTTGTCACCTGCCTCATGTACAAATATTGTGCTTTTGTTAATTCTAAATCAATAAACACGCTGAGTGCTTCTTCATCCGTTAGCATATTTTTCTGGCTTGCGCTTTTCATAAAACTCGATATTAAGTTTTTTTTGTCTTTATCAGCAATCTTCATGATTCCACAACTTTTGCTTCTGCTTCTTCTCCTATTAAACGCAACGCCTGAAGATATGTATTAAAGATGTGCTTGAATCCATATTCCTTAAGTTACATGATACTTTTCTTTTTTTGCTTTCCATCTTTTATTAAACGACACAATAATGTGCCTTTAAATATCACTAATAATAAAACACAAGTTGTCCTCAGATAGTTAACAATTTTCTTTTAAAATTGTTGACAGTGCCTCAACTGTCCTTCCTCCATCTATATAGGAAAGCAATAATTTACGTTTCGAACACTTAAAAATTGTCATTTTAACAAGTCACAAAAGTAATGTACATAATATTCAATAGTCAAACGTGTCAGTTTAATTTCCACTGTGAATTTATTATACTGATATAAATGTTTGAACTCTTTATATATTGGCAGTGTACATTCACCACAAAATGAGTGCAAAAATACAAGAATGCCATGGTATCAATAACAAATTGACAATAAATTAAAAAACATATACAAAGCTGTTGTTATAAATGAACAAAATTTGAAACCACGATAAAAAGCGGTTTTCTGTTTTTTTTACTTTTATCACTTTTTTCTCGTTAATTTCGGAAACCGCATGTTTCTTCAACTCATTCTTATACATGTTTTTAACAAACACCTAGGCTATAATACTATATTAAATGTAAAGCGTGGGGAAGCGTGGGTAACTGCCAAAAGTCTCAGTGAACTTGAAGAATATAATTTTTTTTTCATTTATTTTATTGTTCAAAGAATTACTCCTAAACTGAACCATATAAATAAAAATGTATAATTTTCTTAAAATCTCCATAAGATGAGCTTTTCAAAAATGTATAATACTTTATATTTATTCCTAGAGAGTTTTACAAAAAATTAACTTTTAAAGTGATGAAGCGAACAGGTTTGAATTGAACATCCCCAAAAGTAATAAACAGTAGGGCTTCAAAACTTTTTTTTTTACATATAATTGTGTGAAACTCCTGCATAATAGTAATATTAAACTATTAAATAAAATTGAAATATAATGACAGTAGCGACATTAGTAAAAAACATGTATGATATGCTGTTGCTCTACAATTTTCCACTGTGTGTTGGCCCGACTTTGGTTCGACGTTATCACTTGAGTGATAAAATAAATCAACGCTTCCGACGTTGTGCCGACATTGGCCCAATTTATATGTGCTAGCTGGGGTATCAGTCAATAGTGTTTGTCAATTTGGCTTGTAGTTGGTTAATTTAGATTGACAAAAGTTGATGAAAAAAGTCTTTTATTTTTAAACTTCTGCTTTCTATTAATCTAAATTTGACAGAATATTGATAACCGCAAATTACAAATAAGAAATGGTAAATTGTTTAATAAGTATTTTTTTGATAATATGCATCAAAATGTGACGCAAACTTGGATAATTATCAGATAAAATGAAGCAGCATGCAAGCTCATGCATATTGTCTGATATTTATCTGCGTTTTTGGTGAGTAAACCAATTGTCAAACCATCTAATAGAGATGAATCTTCTCCCTGGAAATCAAGACGCCAAAATAGTTTTTATTTCTTAGCAAAGCCCATATTTCATCATCTAAAGTAGGCATTTTCTGATACTTCGCTTCTAAATCGTTGAAAGGGAGAGATTTCCGAAAGCAAAGTTTCAAAACACAGTTTGTTGGGAAAACATTCCGATGTTTGCAGTTCATATTGGCAATAACGGTGTTGGAACAACGCAGTTACTTTAATAGTTAAGGGATTATGGGAACGATCTGCTAAAAAAAAGAGTTATTTTATTTAGAAGTGATTCTTATTCTCAATATCTTAGTAGCGGTTTGAATTAACATAGTAGAAAACATGTTATATAGAAATTCTGTAAAAAATCTCCACTATTAAGAGGCACTTACCTGAAGATATTTGTTATTATTGTAAAATAATTGTATTTGTTTATTTTAAGTACAAATATTTTTTGTTTGCTTTTATAAGTATTTCTTATATTCTTAATTTTAGACTTGACACCAGTCATTGTGTTTAGCATTAATACAGATGATGACATAAGACCTGGTGCTCTTAAATATTTTTACTTACAAAATAGAGTTACTTTTTTGTGAATAATTCAAGTTTTAAAATTGTAATTTCATGCCTGTGCTTATATTGGGATAAATGCGGTATTTAGTTCATTCAAATGCGAGAAAGTAAGATAGTAATTGAATTTGAATTAAAGAATTTTTTTTTTCGTTATTTTGACAAAATAGAATTTTTCGGATAAAAGAATAAAAAGAAGAATTTAGTCCAATTTTACAGGCAATATGTATAATATTTTTTTGCAAGCATCGAAAAGTTAATGATTTTTCAGTTTTACTTGTTTTGCTAGTGAATAAAAGAAAATTTGAAAGGATTAGAAAAACCCAACTTTACTGCGTAATTTATGGTTGAAATGTTTTTTATTCATTTATTATGGATTTAGAAATTTTAAGGCTAATCAGAAGACACTTCATGTTAAGTAAAGCATGGAGATAAATGTAGATTAAGACTCTTAAAATGTTTTGGTTGCATTATATTTATTAGAGTTGAACTTTGATTTTTTAGAAAGAGCTAGCAGTAATGAAGAAGCACTTAAAATGTGGCAGATTTCTTGTCAGTTTGAAAGATGTTATTTATAGTGAGAGAATAATCCAAATAAAAAATTTGATAAAAGAAGGAATTGACATTTTTGAAAATAATGAATATATAATTCAAACTTTAAGGTAAGAAAACTTAGTTCAAACAATTCTAATCTTCTTTAAATTTCTTTATTTTGCTCATTTTAAGGTTAAGATCATTTTTTGATAGACAAAGCATTTTATTCTCCGAATTTTTTTTTTTTTTTTTCTTTCTTTCTTTAATGAAAATTTCAAAACACTTTAATAAATTTTGATAAAATTAATTTAAAAAAGCTTTTAAAAATAAGTAAGTTCTTACTTTTGTGAGTCTTTGACCTCTTTGATCGACTGGCTTGAGTTTTTCTTTCAAGTTTGATGGTATATCTGTGAACGCTATAATTTCTGATGTTTATAGCAAAAATGTATAAAGTTTTTTCACTTTCAAAATAGTTATGCATTTTTTTGGGGTTACTTCAATACCGAAAGCACTGCCTAGAGAATCAATTACGCTTAGTCCCAATATTTGGCAAAAGTTAGTAATAGAGATTTTTAATTTTTCAAACCTGATATATCATCATATATGATGATATATTTGACATCGATGTTGCTAAAATGATAGTATCTTGCCTACTTGATTATGATGTGTGAGACTTCATTTTAAACCCTGCAATCATTGTATGCAGAGTGTTTCAACTATTAGATGAGAAAATTGGAAAATTTCAATGGCATATGTATCAAAGAAGTTTATCATTATAAGTTCTTTGTAATTTCCATAGTAAAAAGGAACGCATGACTAATGCAACTGTTGATTCTTAGAAAAAATTTTATAAGCAAATATTCAATTGGATGAACTTTTTAAAAAGTATGTTATTATAGCAGTCCAACCTGTTACTGTTTTTACAAGTATTTTAAGATCTTCACCACATTATGCATTTATTAGATTTTAAATAATCCTATATGAAAAATTGGCCAAAGTGTAACAGGAAACATCAATATAACCACACCTGAAAGACAAAAGGCCTTTTGTGATTTTTTTGGGGAAAATGATTTTTCTTTCTAAACTTGTTTGTATTGCTTGTCTACATTTTTTTCCAAAACTAAAGGTGTTTTAAAAAGAACTCAAAAAGCCCGATGTAAACCGATTATAATATGATACGTAAGCCTATTGATAATTTTTGTTTGTTGTTATGAAATCAGTTTAATAAATAAGTGAAGTAAACCTCCCATAAAAATTTTTTAATAGAAATTCGCAGTTTTTTACCTGAAAAATTGTGAAAACGTCACTTAGGGCCTTTTACCTTTTAGGTATCAATTAGTTCAGTACCAGTGCAATCCAAAAGTTCAGCTGAAAGACAAGAAATTCTGACTTCAAGAAAGCTACTAGAAGCGGTACTTTTAAAACATCTTCGACACACACAACCTGAAAAAAGTGACGAAAACAGAAATAGGAATTAATTGAACAATAGCATTATATTTTGCATGTGTTGAATCACATGTAGTATTAAATGATTTGAAATAAAGAAGAAAAGCAAAACCAAAAAAAAGATTAAAGTAATAAGAAAAAAAAAAACCATTAATAAATCAAATGTCACTTAACAGATTCAAGAACAGACATTTCTTGCAGAAAGCCACACATGATGATAGTGGATAACACTAGTGAGAACCAAACATCAGAACTTGAAGACGTAAAAAGTTTCTCGTTTTTTCAGAACTGAATATTAAAAAAAGTATCACAAAGTAATCCTGCAAAGAACTTAAATTCTAGTTTAGCATAAACCGGTACTAAATTACTTATCATTATGTTGTAGAGCTTTATAGTTTGAAAACAACGTTACAAAGTTACGAAGTAACTTACTAACTAAAGCTAATTGAACAATAATGTGTTACATTTTCAGGGCTATTTTACAGTTTTTTTATATTGCTAATTTGTAAACTCAAACTGGTTTTACAAATTAGCAATTTAAAAAAACTGTAGAATAACATTAAATATATATTAAAAATGTTTTCTCTACTTTGTTAGTCAAAGTTTCAATGGTACTATTACGCTTCATGATGTAACTTTAACTTTTAAAGCATAAAGCATACTACTGCCAATGTAAAATATTTACAAAACACTTAATAAAAACTATCATGTATAAAGGAATAATTATTTTTGAAACCACATGGTAAAAACATATATGGATTTCTAAAGCATTTCTAAATGAAGCATTTTTAAAGCACTTTTAAAGCATTTTTAAAGAACTTTTAAAGCATTTTTAAAGCATTTTTAAAGCATTTTTAAAGCATTTTTAAAGCATTTTTAAAGCATTTTTAAAGCATTTTTAAAGCATTTTTAAAGCATTTTTAAAGCATTTTTAAAGCATTTTTAAAGCATTTTTAAAGCATTTTTAAAGCATTTCTTAAGCATTTCTAAAGCATTTCTAAAATGAGTAACGATAAAGAAATGTTCTCAACCTCAAACCACAAAGTTAAATGGAACAAAGAAAACTTATAAAATTCTTAACTGTGTGTTTCTCTTTCATTGATGCTGTTGCGTTAATACGTCGGTAATATAGTGTACTATTGTATATGTATAAAATCGATCTATGGCTTTGATGTTTGTTCGTGTGTTCGAAAATCGCATGTAATAGCAAAACGATCCTGCTTACTAAACAACTTTCTAAACTCCGTTAGTTTTTTTTTTGTTGAAGTTCAGATAGAATGAAGAAAGTCATCTACGGAAATGTTTCTCTGTTTAACTTCAATGGAAACTAACTTTTTTAAACCAATTTTTCGAATTTCAGATCGAATTTCAGAATAACACGAATTTTTCTCCCCACACATAATTTTATATGATCATTACCATTTTTGCAGTCTCGAGATTTCCATTTTAGCACAACTTTACACTTTGTTCAAAGGATGCGTTCGCTAAAAACATAATCAGTATTCACCTTTAAGAAAGAAGGCCATACATTGCTCATTTCAGGACTTTTAACTTAACATACTCTCATCATTTATAGAAATAATTTCACTGATTGTCATTCTACTTTTGTCTATTTACTCATTTTGTATGTTTTAATTATTATTTCAAGCTTTTTTTTATGACATCGTTTGTGGCGATGCGAAAAAAATAAAGCCGTTTGAGTAATATTTCTTTCAGATTTATTTCGAGAAAACTTTGAAAATTTGAAATGGAAAGACCACTGGAACAACAAACGAATATTGTTGAACTTTATTTTGAAAATTGTCGATAAACTGTATTTACGTACATATCGCAGATTTTTTAATTTAAGAATTATGCCTTAAGAGGTTTTGTTTAGTTGATCAGTTGCTCGTTTTCAGCTACAAGATGCTGCCCGTGACCTTTCTTGAACCAAACAACTACGAACAGTTTGTAGTAAATAATATGTTTAAGGCTAGCAAGAAATCTAATAATAAGACATGTACCAGAACAAATCTGCACGGATATTATAAAGGATATTTATTTAACTAATGCATTTCGATATTGAATGTGATATATATTTTGAAAGTACATATATTAATACTATTAAATTTCACTTAAAAAAAATTTGTGAAGTTTTGTACGTGAGAACGCACGCACTTTGCGTTTTACTCTACATCAGCTTTTGCGCAGTCTTCGGCTGGACTTTCTTTTTAGCTCTAATCCATTTATTTTTGAAGTCTCTGAAGTTTTTGGCTTCTTTTACATTTAACCTTTGTTTTCTTTTGACTAGAGCCCAATATCTTTCGATAGGGCGTAGTTCGGGACAGTTTGGTGGATTGCAGTGTTTTTCGACGAAATCAACTATATGTTCTCTAAGCCAGTTTAAAGTTGTTCAAGAGTAGTAACTTGATGCTAAATTGGGCTAAAATAACGGGTTACCTGTGTTTGTTCTTAAAAACGGCAAAAGACGTTCCTTGAGACATTCTTTTATGTATACTTTGGTGTTAGTTGTTCCCGTAGTCACAAAACAAGAGCTTCTTTCACCACATTCACAAACTGCTTGCCAAACTAAGGACTTTTTAGCGGATTTTTGCATTCCAATTCATTTGTAATTGGAATTCAGTGTCTTGCAATTAATTGCTGAATAATATTGGTGTCCTGAAAGAGATCGGAAATATGCAGCACAAAAGTTTCATCGTCAATAATCCAAAAAGATTTTTTAGCACATAGATTTTATAGAGCAGCTTTGAACATCGAATTGTGACATGTTCTTGCTTTTCTTCACGACGAGGAGCTTTTTTCTTTTTATAAGATTTACAGCCACAATTTCTCTTTACTCTTTGTATAGTGGAAGTGTACACTTAAATTTATTCGCTAAAGTTCGAACAGAAATCTCCGGTTTTCTGATTTTCTTTTGATTGTACCAACGCTTTCGCAACGCTCTGCTCTGTTCTCAAAGCAATTTGCAGCTCTTTAGAAATTGTTTTGTTAGATATACCAGGATTTTCAACGAACAAATGCAAAATTTTTTTTGCTTCTTATCTTGACTTGAATACATTTTAACTAAAACTAACTGTTTTAATATCAGAGTAGTTTAAATTTTGAATAACATTAATAAAATGACATTTTAAAACAATAAGCTATTTAAAATGATGCATGGTTTCCGTAAACACCACATCGGAACACGCGCAGATTTTTTCTGGTACATGACTAACCAATTCGAATATGTTCAGCACAACTAGAAAACATAGAAAAGAATTTTAAATTGCAATCATTTCCATTCAGTCATAAAACTGACAGGTTACAAGTAGCAACTTAATTTTGCAATATTTCTCCGAAAAAAGCAAATAGAAAATCATGATCTTATACGTAAATTGATAATGTGCCATCGATCCTGTTCGTTGACGCACTGTGTTTCAAAATATTATATTAATATTTTATCAACATATATCAACATATTATTAACATATATCAACATATTATTAACATGTATCAACATATTATCAACATATTATCAACATATTATCGACATATATCAACATATTATCAACATATATCAACATATTATCAATATATATCAACAAATTATCAACATATTATCAACATATATCAACATATTATCAACATATATCAACATATTATCAACATATATCAACATATTATCAACATATATCAACATATTATCAACATATATCAACATATTATCAACATATATCAACATATTATCAACATATATCAACATATTATCAACATATATCAACATATTATTATAAGAAGATGGTTATTCAAAGGTTTACAACAAGATGGAAACACAGCGCAAACATCAGGGAAAGGATTGATACTGGCACGAGACATTTTTGGCGAACGAATTGTTTCATGAAGGAATAATTTTAACTAGCAATTACCAGATATGATCGCTTTTCTTTTTTTTCCTTTTTTGGAAGGGGAGGGGGATTGGGGTTTAAAAGAAGAGGGAGGGGGATGTTTAAAAGAACCTATGTATATGAATAAGCTAGAGAACAGCTCAATTAAAAGACAATATTCAAAAATAAACTCAAGTAATAATTCAAGAAATTTTACAAAAAAACCACGGAAAATGTCTTACAAAGAACACGGACTCTCACACCTATCAAAATTTGGTCATAACCTCAATTTTGAGGACCAAAATAACGACCAATGGGGCATTAATCTGCAAGGTCTCAGCTCTCACCAGGTGTAAAAACTAAAATCTAATCTCTACAGCCAAAGGAGAAAAACACATTTATAGCATCTTGCGCTACTGATCGCACTTGGAGCCCCGTTGTAAATCTATTTTTTTTTGTTTGTTTTTTAACTTTTAGGGAATGAACTTTTTACAGAGTAGCAAAAACTCTTTACATATATGCGTTGGCTATAACATGACAAAAAATTAGCTCTTTAACACTTGTGGTTTGTGTACAGGAACCTAAAGTATGGGGTATGGCACTTAAAGCCTCTTTAAAAAGAGACAACGGACGCTTTACGTTTTTATTCTAACCTTACTATCGACTATAGAAGTTTCAAAATTTAATAGAATGAAATTTTGAAACTTCCATAGTTGATAGTAAGGTTAGAATAAAAATGGCATGAATCTTTCAGGCAAAAAAAGTAGAAGCAAGATATCTGTCCAAATATATAGCTCTTAAAGTAGGAATCTCGCCTTTAAAAAAACGTCCAAAATATAGGGGCTTTTTTGCGGTTTTTATGCTATCTAAAGATTCCAAGTTACATCAAATAACTAATTTAGTAACAATATCATGTGACTAGTGGATATGGGATTCTATGGTTGCAAGACTTCACGTTGTTGTGTACTTTGTCAACAAAAAGGGTGCTTTTTTTGTTCAGGTTTGTATAAAATATGGGGCAGAAAGCACATTGTTAGAGGCATTTTTTCTAATTGTTCTGAATTTAAAACACATAAAAACCTCTTTATGTTTTAGTTGTTAAACCCACAGATTTGCTTTGTTGTTCTTATTTAAAATGATTGACCAAATATTGGATATACAATAATAACAACTTTTTTTTATTTAAATAAGAAAAAATATCTTTGCTGATTTTATTTTAACAAGATATCAAACAAAAGAAAATCCCATTTAACCTTAATCTCTAATTAAAAAAACACATACATACAGACATAAAATGATTTCCTTTTTAAAAAAATTACTTTATGGTGGTGTTATGATGTTTATAACTTTTTCTGAAAATTGCTGTTCAGATTTTTTTATTTAGTACTTGAAAAATAATATATATTCTTCTGATTAATTTTTTTTAAACTTAATAAATGAATATAGTTGATAATGTAAACAAAAAATTCAGACAAGATTTTTTCTTATCAACAAATGTTAAATTAAGTAATTAATTAATTGTTTAAAAAAGAAAATGAATTATTTAAAAAATCCAATTTAAAGATGCTTGCTGTTAAAGTCAATAACACATTTCAGTAACTGGCCTCAGTAATCAGGGCGATCAGGGTTTCCTATGCAGGCGCGGATCTAATGGGTGGTTATTGTGGCAATGGCCACATAGTTTAAATTTAACGGCAGCCACGATAGTTTTCGGTTTTTTTTTCTTACGGAATATCCCTAAAAATTTTAATTTGTCTGCCGTAATTTACGGATTTTGGCTATAGAGATTCCTGCCATGGCCAAAACGGTTCTTATTATACGTTACCGATGTTTTATTCAATCAATAAATGCCGCGATAAAATATTAAAACATCGATCTTTTATCAAAATTTAAACCGTGAAAATAAAATTTGGCCACACAGTTACGAATTCCTGGATCCGCGCCTGCTATGTACCAAGCCCATTGAGCACTGAAGATTGAATGCAAGGCTTCTGTTGATTGCTCACTAAATGCCTAATGTTGTACCCTTCAGAGCAATAATAACACACTCTATCAAAACTCTTAAAATGTCGGAATGCTTTCATAAAACCATGCATATGGTCTGCTTTTTCTCTTTCAACAATTCTTTGCAAAACATCCATATTCTTCAAAAGCTAATAACAATCATTCCGAAAAAACTCTCCACCTTAATAAGGCTATAATTTCAATTTGAGAAGTAATGGCCAATATTTGCCTTTAGGCCATTTCTTTAGCATTTATTTGTAACGATGATTTACAATTCCAAGGATGATGTAATTAGCGTAAAAATTGCATCATTGTGTCGCGTCAGAAGGAGCGTTGTGCGTGTGTCATATATTCATTGTGCAAAATTCATTGTACACAATGAATACAAAGTTCATTGTACACAAAAAATTTGGAAAACCTGTATAAATTGTAAAAGCTGAGAAAGTGCAGCGAGAGAAATATATAACTGTAATGAAAACATAGTCGTCTTGATTTTACAAGCTATTTCGGCAATATGACACCAATAATAAAAATGATTGAAAAATTTTATGGATTTGGCGATGTGGTGCAAGAAAGTTAAATTGGTCGGTGAACTACAAAAGATGGGCGAACTGTCTTTGATGATTCCGTTATTTCTTAAAGGAAGTGCATTCGCCTTATACGAACAAATTAGCGATAGCAAGAAAAAATCCGCTGTGGATATTAAAAAAGCTTTATTGGATGCGTATGCAGTTGAAAGTTTTCAAGCCTACGAGCTGTTTAGGGATTGGAGGTGGAACGAAGGCGAATTCGTCGATGTTTACATGGTCAGCTTGCGTTAACTTATGAGACTGACAAAAGGTGAAAATGAAGAGTTGCTGCAGCGAGCGTTTATAACTGGATTGCCGGGTGAAGCTTCAAAGTAGTTACGAGCACAAGTAAAAATATTTGGGATCAACTTGCAGAACGTGTTAAACCACACAAGAGTGCTTTTATCGGAACCAACAAAAGAAGAATGTGTTTCAACGACAATCTCTGGAATCAACAAAAATGCTTATAGATCATCTTCATCCTCTAATGGTTTTAATTGCTATAACTGCGGTAAACCTGGACACTTTGCCCGAAACTGTTTTTCAAAGCAACGGAATACTAATGGTGTAATTACATGTTTTCGATGCAAAAAAGCTGGCCATATTGCAAGATTTTACTAATCGCAACAGGGAAACTCAAGTGGAGAATTGCCAGCGCTATCTGTTCCCATGAGCAACTAACGGCATAGCCAATATGCATGGTACACGTGAAAAATATTGTAGCTAAAGTACTGGTCGACAGTGGATGTACTCGAACCATTATTTAAAGAAAAATGGCTCAGAATGCAAATGTTCATATCAGAAGAAAAGAACTCAAGGTATTGGCTGTAAACGGAGAACTTGTGGCAAAGTAGGAGAAGCGATGATAACATCGGTAAAAGCTGGAAAAGAGCTACTGGCGTCAGTAATAATTTTGAGAAGCGTTCTCGCCGTTATTGACACTGTTATGGATATTATTAATCGTTGTGGAGGAGTGCACCTATAGGATGGAAAGATCGAGTTTGGTTTTGTTTTAATTTGTAAGGAGAAAATATTTGTTGGCAACAAGGTTATTATGACGGACAAGGATTTTGATGCTTACTTCGATTGCATGAAGTAGACTGCTAAATACAAATGTGGAAACAAAGGGCACTACGCTAGAATTCGCACCGAACCTTCAAGTTCAGAAACTTCTCACAAAATCTGATAAAGAATGCTATCGTTGTGGTGAAGTTGGCCACTTATCTCGGGATTGCTAAAAGTCTAGTTTTGGTGAGGGTAGTGGAAATTTTGACTCTCTTACATGCTATAAGTGTGGGAGGAGTGGTCATATTTCACGAGATTGTACTCAGCGTGGTGGTCTTACAGGAAAGCAGCGATGCTATCGATGATACAAAGATGGTCATTTTGCTCGTGATTGTGAAGGTGATGAGGAAATGTGTTATACCTGTGGTAAAGCTGGATACATTAAAAACAGATTGCCCTGAAAGTGATTTAACCACCACTACCAATGAACAGTTGTGTTATCACCGTAACAAACCTGGGCACTTTGCAAGAGAGTTTACTGAAAAAGAAAATAATTCATTAAACTTTTAACGCGATGTAACCAACGCAATCACAAAAACAGATATTGAAATGTAGATGGTGTACCAATTCATGTGCGAGACGTAAGGGAAGTTCCTGCATCAGAGATAAATAAAAAGAAAGTTTCAAAAATTGTTGACACTGAAGATAGTAAAAAAGATGGCGAAATGGATGATATAGGTACCTTTACTGTCGGGGGCGAAGAGGCAGATGCTAGCGATATGAAGAAGATAACAGTATAGAAGTTGTAGATAATGAGGAGCTGCCAGTGATTAGATGGTCTAGAGAAAGAAGAATGTCAATTTATTTAACTGATTATGTGACTTAAGAACTTTATCTTTTTTTAGGGTGGATGATGTAATTAGCGTAAAAATTGCATCGTGTCGCGTCAGAAGGAGCGTTACACAATGAATACAAAATTCATTGTACACAATGAAATTTGAAAACCTGCATGAATTGTAAAGGCTGAGAAAGCGCAGTGAAAGAAATATATAACTGTAATGAAAACATAGTGGCCTTGATTTTACAAAAGAGAAGATGAAAACCATTGGGGGAATAAACTCAATAACTTGTTTGACATCTTCTTGGTCAAGTAATGGGTTATGAACAGCATTATGAAAATCCTTTGCGCACATTTTTCTAGTTTCTTTCTCAATAAATGCTTTGTATTGCATCCTAATAGATCTGAAGTTTCTTGCAGTTCCCTGTTCTTTGAGGTTATCAGATTTAACATCACACCAATAGCAAGGGTGTTTGTTTGAGTGAGACTGAATGCCACAGATGATATTGGCTAGCTTCACGTCACATGCATTAAAGAAAGGTCCATCAATTGTCCCAAATAAACTTAAACTTTTTTTGACATTTTCATAAGTTTTTGAAACATTTTCAGTAACAGCAACAAGAAGCTGACACTTGGCACTTGTTTCTTGTCCATGTTCTACAGTCAGTAAGCTTTTGTTATTTTAGGCTAAACTTGTTTTGACATTTTGACCTCCACCATTGGAGATAACACTCAAGCTGAACTTGAAGAGAGATCCTCCACCATCAATACCTAGTTAGTGGAGAGGCGGTGAAATGATTGCTCTAACTCTGAGAATTGAGTTATTAAAATCCCGTAAACTCTTACAGTGAACAAGCTCTGCTAAATAATCAGTTTTTATTAATGGTTTTGCAAGTAAGATTTTAGAAACTTTGAATAAACATTCAGCTTTTCGGCCAGCTCATGTTAAATTTTCCCTAAATTATGTTTCAACAATTTTTGAATTTGTGGTCTTGTTTAATTTTACGGCCAATCCTTGCGTCTTTTTATTTGAAAGATCAGTATTAATTTGAACTTGAACCATGTCCAAAGTAGTTAGAGAAGTTCTTAATAAGCACTGAGCTCTGGAGGGACCTGGAGTAATAGTTAAAACTTTACCACTTTCTCTGCTCAACCTAATTGTGCCCTGTGGAGAGGATACCTTTTGAGTTATTACAGAGGACGCAATTTTTTCAGCAATTCTGGAATCAGTTGCTTTTATTTTCTTTAAGTTTTAAAACTTGGTGACATGTGAACAATCATGTTTTATTCCTCTTTTGATTACACTGAGACAGTTTGAGCATAATTTATTAAGGATACTTAATGGTTCTTTCAAATCTTGATTGGTTGAAAAAAGGATATTTGTAGAATTTTCTTTTAGCTGGCCAAACTGGCAAATTAAAAAACTACGAATAAAATCCTCTTATCTGTGGTCAAATAATCACTTTGTTATAGTCATGTAGCTTAGGAAGAGGCAAGTTTTTATCTCCCTTCCCATGCTTTTATATCATTGCTCTGCAGGAGTTGCATATGCCCAATGGAACTCTTTCATCCTTAAAATCAATGGAGTTTCCAGAAAAAATACATAGAATTATTTCCTTAATGAAATCAGTAATGTCTGTCACATTTTGAAAAACAAAAGAAGCATAAAAACTGCCGACAATCTTGATGAGTTTTTCTTTTATATGACATTTCAGTGGTGAGAAAACTGACCTTTGAAAGATAACTTTAGTACAAGATCGTGGTGTTAAATAATCTTTTTAGTAGTCTAGGTTGTTGACTGCTTGAATGTAATAGCTTTGATGTTGTGGCATTTCCAGTAAAGTAAGAAACATTAATTTTCATATTTTTAAATAGTAGAATAAACTTGGCCAAAGAAATAAAAGATTTTAGGAGATACTTCAATACAAAAAAAAAAAAAAAAAAAAATCACCAGGTTAAACATATTTGATTAATATAAGAAAACTTGATACTAACTTCAATTACGAAGTTGTTTTACAAATCCCCAACTAATCTTGAATTTACAAATCTAAAATAATTTTTACAACATGAAAAAAAGTTGTTATTATTGTATATCCAATATTTGGTCAATCATTTTAAATAAGAACAACAAAGCAAATCTGTGGGTTTAACAACTAAAACATAAAGAGGTTTTTATGTGTTTTAAATTCAGAACAATTAGAAAAAATGCCTCTAACAATGTGCTTTCTGCCCCATATTTTATACAAACCTGAACAAAAAAAGCACCCTTTTTGTTGACAAAGTACACAACAACGTGAAGTCTTGCAACCATAGAATCCCATATCCACTAGTCACATGATATTGTTACTAAATTAGTTATTTGATGTAACTTGGAATCTTTAGATAGCATAAAAACCGCAAAAAAGCCCCTATATTTTGGACGTTTTTTTAAAGGCGAGATTCCTACTTTAAGAGCTATATATTTGGACAGATATCTTGCTTCTACTTAGGGATTGCACTTTTACTTATTTTGATGTAAAAAAAAAAATTACTTTAAAAAAAAAATTTCTTTATATAACTTAGATTAAATTATGAAATATATTTACATTTTAAAGTAATTCATTTTTTAAAGAATAACATTACATTACATATAAAAATTATTTACATAAAGTTAATTTTAAAAATGCGTAATTTACTAAAAACTTATTAAAAATGCGTTATTTTTTCACTGCAAGTAAAAGTAATTTACATAAAAGAGTTATTCACTTTTTGTAAATTACTTTTAAAAGTAAGCCGTGTGAAAGTAAATTACTTTAAAAAGTAATTTAGATTTATACTAATACAAATAGTTTGTATCAAAATGTAATTTACTTTTTACATGTAAAAGTAAATTATTTTTGAAAGTGATCTTACGTAAATGTAAGATTTAAAAAAAGTCATATTTACTTTTAAAAGTAAGAGAATACTGCATCGTAATATGAAATTACTTTTATGCGTAAAAGTAACAAAAATTAATATAGGCAACTTACATAAAAACTATTTGAAAAAAAAAAAGTTACCATTACAAGTAAAAGTAAATTTTTATCATTGAAACACTATACTTTACTTAGTAAGTAAAAAGTAAATTATTTTAATTTACTTTTATCAAATAAATCATTTTATGTTGTTTTAACATACTGATTGGTAAGAAAAACAGCGTGTTAAGGAGAATTGCCTGCTTCTAGGTACTTCTGGGTTATAATGTTAAGAATTATTCTGCATGTATGCGGACCATTTTTGTGGAGGGGTTTTGTAAATTGAGGGCAAGTTTAATAAACATGGTGGTTGCTTCCTATCCATGCCAATCCTTGACTACGTCACTTTTCCGACGGAGCACACTTTTTCGAAAACTTCCTTTATGTTGTGCTTTTTGATCAAACATTATTTTTTATGGTGATATAAAGGTTAGTTTCCACTCATCCGTTTTTGCTACGGAAAAGGGAAAGGGAACGGAAAATTAATCACGTGAGCGTGCGCAGTTTGTAATTTAATTTTGAAAATTAATCACTGCGCATGCTGAAGTGATAAATTTTTCCCATTCCTTTCCCTTTCCCATAGCAAAAACGGATGAGTGGAAACTCACTTTAACGCATCAGCGTTAATAATTCCTTCCGGCGGCAAAGTAAGATTATGCCGAAACACGAGCTCTTTTTGGAGGCGCAAAGAATTGCCGTCCGCCTCCCAAAATAATTTTGCGGGCAGAATATTTTTGCCTCTACCTACAGTAGCTTCCGCCTTCCGATTGGCGCCCGCTGCTGGAAATTTTTTTTGGAGACCGGTGCCAACCAAAAGGTGAAAAACCACTGGCGGTTGCCGTCAGAAGTTATTTTGTATGCAAAAAGATGAAAAGGTTGCCTTCCGTGGTTTCCACTTCTTAACTGGAGTCAGCCGCCAAAGGGAAGGGGGTAGGTGGTGGTGGGCGCAAATTTTCGCTTCCTGTCAACAGAAAAAATGGAAGAAAGTTCAACGTTTGTTTTTACATTATTAAGCAATTTAAAGATTAATTTGTGTAAAATACATTTTTCCAAAAAGTATATTTTTATGCGGAGAGTGAAAATCTCATAATGACAGTAAGCATTTCTGTCGAAAAAAATAAATTCTATTTAGGAAATAAATTATTCCGTTTTTGTAAGAACTTCAGTTATTGGAAAAAATTCAATTAAAGCCGTTGATCAACTCTAACGTCCCTAAACATATTTCATAATTCGTTTAACGCATTATCAAATATGTTTAGGGTGGGACATGGACCTTTCAAAAAGTTTTGCAAAAATTATAAATCAAGTATAAATTATTTGATTAAAAACGATTTCCGTCAGGGGCATTGGAGGCCAATAGACTTTCTAGTAAAGGTTTATGCTCCCAAATAATTTTCATTTTGGTCATCGTGGTTGTTGTTATCAACCACGCTGAATACAAAAACAAAAAACTAGTCAGTGTTTTAAAACAAATTACAACTAAAATTTTGACACTTTCAAAGCAAGTTAAAGGCCAAATAAGATTTAATTGCTTTTGTTTAAAAATATAAACAATGTAAAATTATATAAACAAAATCAATCGCTAAAGCAAGAAAAAGGCAGCACTTTACACATTAAAAGCGGTATCAGGAAAAAAGTTGATACAATGATAAAATGACAGTAAAGCGTATATAAATATATAAAAAAAAATTAGGCATTTTTCCTGGGAGGTTTTTTCAGGAGGATATTTTTTTGATACCGTCTGAATTCCATACGTTCCGTCATTGAAAATTTTCAAAAAGATAACTGTTCCAGCCTAAGACTAGTAAAATATTTCCATGTTGGCCAGGAATTGAACTTTTTTTTAACCAGGGTCTAGAATGGTTTTAAAGCAATTGCGAAATTGTAAACTTACTTACTTTTTAAGTATAGATTACTTTTAATTGTAACTAAAAGTTATTTAAAATGTAAACTTAAGTAATCAAAAGTAATTTTATGTAATTTACTTTTGATAGCCATTTCATTTTAGTTACAAAATAACACATGTCTACTTAGGAAAATCATTACATAAGTAAATTTTATTTACATTTGATTGCATGTAACTTTTTTATAATGTATTTTAAAATGCTTTTTTTTTTACAATTACTGTAATATAATTTTTTTAAAAATAAATTCTTTTTAAATGTAAAAGTAAGTTACATTTCGAGGTAAAATTATATTACGTAATGCAATTTTAAAAAAGTAATCAAATTTTGAATGTAAAAGTAAATTACTTTTCCATGTAACTCAATTTTACATGTAAATGTAAATTACTTTTTTATATAATCTACTTATATGTAACTTACATTTGAAAGTAAATTCACCTTTCTTTACAAAATAAAAATTGTTTTAGAAAAGTAAATTACTTTTAAAAGTAAATTTAAGTTATTTTTGAACGTTTACAATTATATACGCAATTTACTTTTTCATAAAGGCTTACTTACTTGAGTAAGCAAAAAAAAAGTAAGTAAAAGTGCCATCCCTACTTCTACTTTTTTTGCCTGAAAGATTCATACCATTTTTATTCTAACCTTACTATCAACTATGGAAGTTTCAAAATTTCATTCTATTAAATTTTGAAACTTCCATAGTCGATAGTAAGGTTAGAATAAAAACGTAAAGCGTCCGTTGTCTCTTTTTAAAGAGGCTTTAAGTGCCATACCCCATACTTTAGGTCCCTGTACACAAACAAGTGTTAAAGAGCTAATTTTTTGTCATGTTATAGCCAACGCATATATGTAAAGAGTTTTTGCTACTTTGTAAAAATTTCATTCCCTAAAAGTTAAAAAAAAAAAAAAAAAAAATAGATTTACAAAGTGCGATCAGTAGCGCAAAATGCTTTAAATGTGTTTTTCTCCTTTGGCTGTAGAGATTAGATTTTAGTTTTTACACCTGGTGAGAGCTGAGACCTTGCAGATTAATGCCCCATTGGTCGTTATTTTGGTCCTCAAAATTGAGGTTGTGACCAATAATGGATAAGTATGCTCTGCGATGTTTTAAACGGAAACCACTTACACAACGTTATTTTTAACGTTTAAATCAAAAAAGTATTCCATTGTAGTGTGGTTTAAGTTAATTCTTAAGATAAAGAAATTCGTGATTGATTAAGTCCTATTGTTTTTTTTCTGTCAGCCTGTATAATGCGAAATAAATGAAAAGATTTGCCTAAAAATTTATTCCTAAGTTTTTTAATTTGCTGAACACATCTTTTATAAAATCGAGTGTATTTAAATCAAGATTTAACTTATCAGATATGTTAACATCAACATAGTACAGTAAGTAAGGATTAGTGTTTTCCTCTTAGTTACGAATAATAATGAACAAAGTGTAAGCTTCTATATCAATCATTTGAAAAAAATCAGTTTTAAAATAGTTGATATATTTATACATAAAGTTGTAAAATTCCAGAAAAAGCTGCTCATACCTTATATACCTTATTTTGATTGAATGAGACTATTTCAGATAGCTAAATGATTTTTTTCAGATAAACAGATAGATTTCAATATATCATCTACGCAGGTGTTTAAGTAGAAAAAGAAAGCAGCTGGATCTCTACCAAAAGTTTAAAGAGTGGGTGCAAAGGATTGCGAAGTAGCAAGTATAAATACCTATATATTGTATTTATAAAAAACAATGTACTTAAGAAAAAAATAATAATTATAAGGGATCTGAAATAAAAGATTTTACTGCATACTTACTTTATGAACGCCTCTTATGTTAAATGCTTATATTAGAAAAAAATATTTTGAAATGAGCTAATTTCTGGTTTACAAATGGAAAGGTATCAACATAAATAGTGAATAATTATTATCAATATTACATATTTATTGAGTAAATTACGCAACGCTACATTTAAAAATTTTAACAGCTTAATCATGATGTTTTTTCATTTGTAAAATTAAGTAAAGTTCAGCAACTGCTTTAGTAACAATATCAGCAGGTCAAAGTTATCAAAATGTAAAATAAATTAAATACAAACTTAAATATAAGCTTTAGATTTAACTTTTTGTTGAGGTCTTAATTGGCTTATTAATATGCTTTGATGGATTTGTAATAAAATGAAGTTTAACTTTTGGTTTCGTTCGCCTCAGGGAAATTCCCGTTAATTATCTTCCTGAAAGTATCTCAGGTAATAGTTTATTCATTTAAATTGTTAGCAAATGTCAGATGTTAGTCAAATATTTCTAGTCCGATTTCAGAGGTAAGACAATCTGACTTCAGGTACCGAATTCAGTCCATATATAACAAAAACCTTTTTTAGACCAAGGTGACGTCATATAATTTATGTCCGAAGCGAACTTCAAAAATTACTAAATATCATGAGGAGAAATTCATCTCGACCTTTCTTTGAAACTAGTTTTTTAACTAATTAAAATAATACGGAGAGAAAAAAAAATTCACTTTTAAAACAGTACACTTTTAACAGTTTACTCATACTTACTGATAAATATGGGCTTACCAAAGAGAAACGGTGAGGAGCAAACTGGTTCTTAAATGAACGAATTTTTACTGGAGGTTCTTTTTTTTTTTTTTTAATTTTATTTTAAATTTGTTTTCTATGTTATATATATATATATATATATATATATATATATATATATATATATATATATATATATGCATATCAAATTCTGTGTACCAAAGCCTCAGGTGTAAAATATAAATATTTATTTGTTGATAAAACATTTGTACTCACCATTGTTGTTGGAGTATTAGTAGCATGCCTCTACTTATCTACTGTTAGATATAACATTTCCTAATTCTGATTACTAAGTACATTTTATCTAAGTAGTATATTGAAATTTAACCTTTAAAGTTTATTTGGCTTTAAAGAAGGAGTAGAAGTTCTTACTTGTGCAAATTTCTTTGTTATTTTTTTCTAAAAAATCTGTTTGTTTTGTCTACAATTAAAAGTTTACAACTTTTATTTTTGATTATGAAGGAACTTGTTAAATGTTATGCCTCTTACCACAGGTATTTGAATCATGTTAAGCTCAAAGTAACTAAAGTGGCATTTGTTTGAGATTCACAAAGGAGAAAAGTAGGTGGTTTTAAAATTGCATAGTAAAACTAGGCACCTAAAAGTAAACTACTGACTACTTAGTGATGTTAATATGATATTATTGATATTAACTGCAACAATATTGATATTAATTAAATACTAATTAATTCCATAGTAATATTAGGGCTGTTAGTTTTGTTTAATGTTTTAGTTTTAAATGTTTTTTTATTTGTAAATTTTAAATATATTTTTTACATTAAAACTAAATTTCTATAAAAAACATTGTTTCAGAACCCAGAAGAAAGTTATCCATATTTGCTTTCAGTCATTCAAGAAGAAAAATAACTGTTTGTTAGTATTCTGTGTATATTTCTAAGTAAATTATGGTACTTAATTAAAAGTTACTTTAATAATTTTGCTTTTGTTTTTTTTTTTTTTTTTTCAACTTTGGTGTAAAATATGGGTTCCCGCACTGAAGGCTCTTTAAAAGATGACAAAGGAACCTTTACATTTTTATTCTATTCTTATTATTGACAATTGAATTTTCAAAATTTAATATAATGGAACTGTGTAATCTAGCTTTCAACATTAAAACAAAAAAAACAAACCAAAAAACAGAACCAAGAAATTTCTCTGCAATTATTTAGCTTTAAAAATAAGAATCTCACCTTTGAAAAAATGGCCATAAAACTTAATATGAGAGTTTATGGTTATTAGGTTTCACATTTGTGGATACTTTTCTGAAAAAAAGGAGTTTTGTTCAGGTTTATCTAAAGTTTGGGATGGAAAACCAAATTGTTAGAGGCATTTTTTTCTAGTTGTTGTGACTTTAAAACAAAGTTGTTGACTTAAATTTTTGCTCAATTGTTTTTGTTTAAAATGATTAAGAAAACTAATATTTAAATTGAAATTGTTTTTTCCAGAAAGATTTCATATAAAAGAAAATCCAAATTAGCCTCTATCTCCCATTAAACAAATACATAAAAATATGAAATGATTTTCTTTAAAAAAAGATTCAAAAATTTTTTTATGGTGGTGCTATGGTATTTATTACTTTTGATTTATACTGTTGAGATTAAAATTCAAATTGTTGAGATTCAAAGTCAAAGCAAAGTTTGAGCTTTTTTGTTTAGTACTTGCAAAATAGAAATATTCTTTTGAGAAATTTTTTTTTTTTTTTTAACTAAAAAATAAACATGGTTTATATTATAATCAAAAAAATTTAGACAATAATATTCACCATTAACAAACATGATATTCAAGTATTTGTTGAATGCAATACTTAAAATCTTAGCAATTATCTAAAAGACCCAATTCAAAGATGCTTACTGTTATAGTCAATCACACATTTCAGTAGCTGGCCTCCATAATCAGGGTGATCAAGGTTTCTGATCAAGGCTTTTGGGCTCATTGAAACTGGGAGCTGAGGACATGAGTTCTTAAAGTAATTGATATGTTGAACATGCAGTATTTAATGCTTATTCAAAGCAGAGTTGTTGTTTAGTGTTACTTGTAACTAATTGTATGCATAAAAAGATGTGATTACAGCGTTACTTGTAAATAATTGGATGCGTAAAAACATATATGTGAATGTCAAGGGAATAAATTTGTATATAAATTATGTTGATGTTCATACAGATATATTTCACAAAGGCGTTTACGCATAATTATTAACGATCTTCTTTATGTGAAACTACAAGGAGCTTAAAACACTTTTAGTCATTGCCTTTAGGGCAAATATTTATCTTTGATTTATAAAGATGATATACAATACCTGGGAGAAGATGAAATTCCATTGGAGGAATAAGCATACTAACTTGTTTGATATCTTCTTGATCAAGGTTAAAAACATTACATTAAGAAGATCTTTTACTTATTTCATATTTCCAATTTCTTTCTCAATGAATACTTTGTACTGCATCCTAAGGGATCTGATGAAGTTTCATGGAGTTCCCTGACCTTTGAGCTCAGAATGTTTGCTTAAGTGCTAATGAATACCATAGACAATATTGGCTAACTTCATGTAAAATGTAATAAAGAAAGGTATGAATTGTCTTAAATAAACTTGACTTTTGTTTGATATTTTCATACATTTCTGAAACATTTTGTTTATCAGCAACCAGTAGCCTGCCCATGTTATATCTTGCCCATGTTCTACATGTTTTTATCAATTGAGGCTGAACTTGTTTTGACACTTTGACTTGCATCATTCTAGATAACACTCAAGCTGCATTTGAGGAAAAATTTTCCACCATTAATATGCATTTAGATAAGAGGTAGTGAAGTGATGACTGAAACTCTGAGAAATAAATGAATGATTTTGAAAGAATTTAAAACTTTTTAACCACCCATTTTAAAATTTTCCTTAAATTTCATTTCAACAATATTTAAATTTATGATCAATTAGATAATATCGTATTTATTTCTTGTGTCTTTTTATCTAAAAGACCAAATTTTAGCTTGAGCTTTGTCCGAATTAGAGAAGTCCTTGAATTTTCTGTGCTCTAAATGTAACTTGTATAATAGTTAAAACTTTGCTACTTTCTTTGCTCATCCTTATTAAGCCCTGTGGAAAGGATAGGTTTTGAGTTATTACAGAAGAAACAATTTTTTAGCAATTCTGGAATCAATTGTTATCATTTTCTTTAAGTTTACAATTTTGGTGGCTTGAGAACAATCATGTGTAATTCCACTTTCGACTACACTGAGACAGTTTGAGCATAGTTTATCAAAGCTACTTTTAAATCTTGATCTGAAACACTGGGAAACTAAATTCCTGGCAAATTAATCAATCACAATAATTAAATTATCTGGCTTGTTGTCAAAACTATCAGTTTGTTATAGTCTTGGGAAGAGGCATATTTTTGTCTTCCTTGCTGCATTTTTTTAGTATGTTGAATTAAACTCTGCAGGAATCACATAAGCCCAATAGAAGTTTATCAACTTTGATGAGATTGGTAATTTGTCTGTTTCATTTTGAAAAACAAAGGGTGCATACAGTTGGCAGACAATCTTGATTAGTTTTTCTATTACAGTGATAAAAAAACTGATCTTTGAAAAATAACTTCAGCACAAATTTGTATTGGTAAATATTTAATTGAAAATTCTTTTTACCTGATTAGGCTATTGACTGCTTATATTTAGTTACTTTGATGTTGAGACTTTTCCTGGAAAATAAGATTTTTTTTTTTTCATTTTTTTAAGCAGTAGTATAAACTTAGTTAAAACAAGAAAAGATTTTAGGAGATTTACTACAACCAAATAAGCACTACAAGCCTGTAAAGGTTTAATTTATATAAAAAATCTGAAACTCTTCCATAAGTTTTGAAGGTTTTGTCTAAGTGTTTGGCCCCCTTATTTTAGGTCCTCATTAGAGGTGTGCAAAACTCGAAGTTTCAAGTTCATGTTTATTCAATACTCGAACTTGAATCAAATGTGTTTAGTTAATCAAATATAATTCAAATTTCGAGCTTAAAGTTCAAAATTTAAAAAGTTGCTGTAAAATAATAATAAAAAGCTTCAAAATGGAGGATGACAGAGTAAGGAGCGTTATTTGGAATTAATTGGATAGGCTTAAAATTAATGATACTATTTTTGGTTTTGTAAAATTGGAAAATGCAGTCAAAAAATGTCTTGTCCTACTTCATCTGCAACTGGCTTATTTACTCACCTTAGAAGTTATCATAGGAAGGAATCAGCAAAGTGTGATTAAAAGGCACAAGAAGCAAAAAAAATGAAAAAGGAAGAAAATAAAGCTGGAAAACAACTGTCAGTTTAAGTCAAAGATCTGTAGGCTAAGAAAACAGCATGGACATCTGATCACAAAAAAGCTAAAGAAATAACACAAGCTATTGGGCACATGTTGGCTTCTGATTACCTGCCATCTGATTTTGCAAAAGGACAAAGTTTTCAGGCACTTATGAAATTGGTTGTTCCTCAGTATCATATTCCGAGCAGGACCACTTTTTCTTGCAGTATTGTGCCAACTATGTATAAAAATTTGAAACAAGAAATGATTGGTTGCATTACTACTGAGTTTGTTGGGATACCATCCTATTGCTTTTCCACAGACATGGTCTTCTTGTGCACTGGATTCCTATTTATCATTTTGTTTGATATATTTAACTGCTGATTTTCAAATGCGATCATATATGAAGAATAAACCATATATGGCTATGTCACATATGGGCAAAGTAATATTAGAATCTCTTGAGAAGTCAATTGAAGATTGGTTGCTATCAAAAGCAGTACCAAAATATGTTCTTCGAGAGCAGCCATGAACATGTGCTAAAACTTTATAAACTTATTTTGCTTTGCTCATACGCTTCAATTATCAAATAATGGTGCAGTATCTGAAACTGAAGGCATGATTAGTATGATAGCGAAATGTAAAAAAATCATCTTGCACTACCATCACAGTATTTAATCATCTCATTTGCTGTATACACAACAAAGGCAATTAAAAAGAGATGAAAGTGGGTTTATAATGAGCGTATCAACACATTGGAATCTGACTATTACATGGTTAAATGCCTTATGGAAGAGAAAGCGCCCTTATCAGCTGAAATTGGATTAACTGGTAAGGTGGAGAATCTCACTACGAATGAATGGAAACTGGCAGAGGGTTATGTAAAGATTTTAACTCCTTTTGAACAGGCTAGCAGAGAGCTGTATGGTGAAAGTTACCCAATATTATTTATAAAAATACCAGTTCTAAATGAATTTGAGCTGGTATTTTTATAGATAATATTGGGTAACACCAGAAATTGCAAGGTTTCATCAGTGATATTGCAAATAGAGGCTCTGGAATTTCACTGGCACAGAGACTTGTGGCATCTTTAGAAAGAACGTTTCCTTCTTTTGACAAGGTAACAAATAATTATTTATATACTGAGACTCAGTATATAAGTGTTTATTTCAGTGTTTTATCGACCTTTTTTCAACATTCACTATCATTATCAATCACGCACTAATTTTTGATTACCTATTTTCACATAAAGATTTCTTTAACTTCAATTGCATTACGGACCATGGTCATACTCATCTAATATATTAATATCTAAGTATCTATATTCCTTGAGCTATTTGACAGTTTCTGTAATATTTTATTAGTTTCAGCCAGATGCAGTGTGCAATCTGGTAGATCCCAGGTACAAGTCACTTTACTGCAAACAACCTGAGAAGCTGGCGGCCACTTTATCTAAGCTTCGTGAATTACTCAAAGAACTTCAAACAGTACCAGGTTCAGGACCAAAACCAGTCCAGTCTCAGCACTCAGTGACGGAGTCTACACTAGAAACACAATCAACAGGCTTGTGGGAATCCCTCGATAACATGATGACAGCAATTGCAACCAACAACAATGTTGCTGATGCTGATGTGTCAAGTACGAGTGTGCTTGATGATGATGTGAAGACATACTTGAAAGATATGGCTATTAGGCGCAATGGTTGTCCACTGACATGGTGGATGTAATATAAAAGTTGATTTTCTTGTCTTGCTAAGCTTGCTCAATTACTTCTGGCAATTTCAGCGACCAGTGTCAATTCAGAGTGTGTGAACTCAACACCTGGGAACTTCATTTCCCTTAAACTCTGCAGTCTTCAATCAGAGCATGTAGAAGAACATACCTTTCTTGATAAAAATTTGTAGAATTTTAGCATTAGGATAAATATGGTTTGTTGATGATGACATTTTTAAATGAATTGAATGTACACTTTCACTAGTTTGTTTAATTTTCTTGAACTTGAACATAAACTCAATCGAATTTTTTGTAATCTTGATCAAACTCGATCAAAGATAAAAAACCTAATTTCGCACAGATCTAGTCCTTATACCCAAACCCCAAGTGTTAAAGAGTTGATTATTTATCAGGATTAAGCAAATACATATCTCTAAAGAGTTTCTTAGTAGTTATTTAAAGTTATTAAAAGCCAAAGTTTAAAAAGAAGCAAATCAGATTTTTAATAGGACTTTAAAATTTGGTCATTTATACAAAATGCCTTAAAAATTAAAATGTGTTTTTTTTCTTTAATTATAGAGATTAGATTTTAATGTTTACATCTGGTGTACCTATGTCCTTGTAGATTAATGCCCCATAGGTCTTTTTTTAGTCCTTAAAGTTGAGATTAGGAATAATTTTTGATAAGAACAAGTTTAATGAATTTCAGAGGTAATTCAAAACAAAATTTCAATAAATTTTTTTTTTGCTCAACTTTTTTGATATTTTTTTATATATCATTATATAGTAATATGAAGAACATTCAAAGAAATTTAATAAAACCTTAAGCCGTTTTAAATGTTATCAAATTCCACTTTTTTCTCAAATCAGGCATATTGTAAACATTTTACTTTTTTGTAACAGCTTTTCCAAAATAAAAATCTTCCTATTACCTGAAAAGTAAAGTAAAATTTTATTTATATTCAACAAAATTTTGTATTAAAAATCCTCAAACTCTCTAAAACTATTGTTAATTGAAAACCTGTTATGCCTGTAAAAATGGTTTTATATTTTTCTGAGAAAGAAAAAAAGGCTGCAGAAACATTGCAAAACTTTGTTACTTTTATCATAAAGTATTATAGAAATTACAGCAAGATGGTATCTATTGATATATACTTCTATATACTTAATAATATGTCTGCCTCAAGATCTCTTCTTGTTGCTCACAAGAAAAATCTTTCAACTTAAATATCTTTTGTTTCTCAGAAATAAAAATAAAATAAAATCCAGAGTCGCGACATTCAGTATTGAGAATTTTTCAAGATTATTTTTCTCCATATTCAAGGTATTTGTTTTATGTTTTTGAAACTCTTCCTATTATTGGTTTGTTACCTGATTATTAAATGAAAGCAAAGAGCACATAGTGACTTTTTCTTCATTAAAAATTGAATTTAAAACTCCTCTAACCAAAAATATTTCTCCACTTGAAATTTAATTATTTTTGACCATATCATTTATATGTTAACTTAACATAACTTTCAAAAGTATTGTTTGATACAGTTATTTTGACCTGTAATATAGAATATTTATCTACATGTATATTTTGCTATCTGCAAGTCTTCTATGCACGTAATATTGTTTGTTGGTAACCTACTCTTGTCCTTCTTTGTGGCCACTAATTTTTTTCTTCGGTCAATCCAGATGTATGAGCCTAACTTTATTCTAACTTATTTCAATTCACTAAAATTTGTCATACTTATTTGCAGAGTAACCCATTTTTTTGACAATATTTGATGGTAATTTAAAAATATACAACAAAAATTGATAACAGTAAATGACAGTTTAAATCAATTTTGCATAAAGACATTTTTTTGTTTGTTTATCATTAAACAATAGTTTTTTTTTAATTTAAGTTACTGTTTAAGTTACTTTTCTTTAAGTTACTTTAAATTTATTATGAGTTATGGAAAGCAAAACACCTCTATTGCAGGAATTTTAAATCTGAGTTATCTACATAATAAGAATAATGCTACTGTTAGAAACAGTGAGTTCAATAAATTTTTTTTTTTTTTTTTTTTATGAAACTGATAATTTTTGTTACTTTTTGGTGGTGATGTTAGAGTTTATTACTTTTTGCTGATTTTATTAGTTTTTGATACTATAAAAGGTATTAAATTAAAAAGATAATAGCAATAAACTACTTATTTAACACTCTCTACATATAGAAAGCTGATCTGTAAATAAGAAGAAAATAATAATAAACTATTTAGATAACTCTCTACATAAAGAGATCTTATCTGTAAATTAAAAAGAGAGCTTTTATTTGTACAAACTAAGTTTTCTTATTCCTTTAAGTGTTGAATTTTTTTAGAACAAATGAAAAAGAAACATGTTTCCTGCCAAGCATTTTTACTACTTCAGCAAGTTTATTGGGACTGAATGGAAACATTTCGGAACATTTCTCGGGGTTTCTAAAATAGATTTGCAAAATATTGACTCATCAAAATCCATTAGTGTGCTAGAAAAACCATTCCAAATGTTGTGGGTGTGGTTTCGTAAACAAGAAAATGGATCCTGGGAACTTTTTATACTTCAATTACAGAAATATCCAAAAAAATCTTGGATACAAAAAGCTAACAGTATAACAGGTAATATAAAAATAATAGGTAATATAAATATAACAGTTAATATAAATATAACAGTTAATATATATGTAACAGTTAACATAAATATGACAGGTAATGTAAATATAACAGGTGATGTAAATATAACAGGTAGTGTAAATATGGCAGGTAATCTAAATATAACAGGTGATGTAAATATAACAAGTAGTGTAAATAATACAGGTAATTTAAATATAGGAGGTAATATAAATGTAACAGGTAATAAATAGTACCCTGCAAAAGTTTATAAACAGCTAAAGTTTTCAAGTTTTTTAGTCATAAACTTTTATCATTTCATTTAAAATGAATGGAATTTTAAGAATTGCTTCTCTTTTTGTCAATTTTTAACAATTGTTTCTCTAAAGTGATTACATTGTATAATTTGCTCAAAAAAATGAAAACTTGTAACTAAAGGAAGAAATTTAAATTTTATTAAAAGCATAATCGTGCTGAAGTGTATAAACAAATGAAAACTTTTAAAAGAGAGATTATTTCTGATTCCTCCATATTTTTTTAACACAGCACATCAGTATTTTTTTGGAAAACCTCTAGATTTTAGCATTGCTTGACAATGACGGACATAGAGTGAACTTATTTGATAAACACATCTATGGAGATATTTGCCCTACAATCCAAAAGCACCTTGAGTAAATCAATTTTATTGGTCGGTTTTTTGCCCTTCAATTGGCAATCAAGATGTTCCCAAAGAAGTTATATTGGATTTAAATATGGACTTTGAGAAGACCAGTCCAAAAGTGGAATTTTTTTTGAATTTAAAAACTTTTTGATAGAATTTGTAAAATGCTTTGGATTATTGTCTTGCTGGAAAATCCAACCGCAAGGCATTTTGTCCTTTCCATGTGGCTGCATAACATTCTTGATTATATCTAAATATACATTCTGATCCATTATGCCTTTGATGTGATGAAGAGAACCAATAGAATGACAACTGAAAGATCCCCAAACCATTATGTTGCCATCACCATGTTTAGCTGTTGACATTTGACATTTAGGAGCAAATCTTTTACCTTTTGGATGTTTCACATACTTGATACCATTGCAACCAAACATGAAAAACTTTGATTCATCACTGGAAAAGATTTAAGACCATTCTATTGAAGTCCAATCGACATGATCTTTTGCAAATTTCATTTGTGCTAAACGATTATTTAATAATATTAACGGTTTCTTGGTAGGATAATGGCAGAACAAATTGTGCTGGTGCAAGTGATGTTTTGTAGTATCTACACTACAATTAACACCATAATTTTTGCTCAAATACCATTTAATTTGGCATTACTTTTACAGGGATCTTGTTTTGGTTGTCTTACCAAAGTTCTATCATGATGCTCTGTAGTTATCTTTGGCCTGTCTGGATGATCCTTGTTTTCAAGTGTCTTACAGTCTCTATCTCTTAACTTGTACGCTAATTGTTGATTTAACCACATCATACAGCTCAAAAATTTGCTTATAATGAATCTTCTTCTCTACAGCATATATTATGAAACCTTTCTTTTCTAGTTGACTTATTCCTTAGACTTTCCCATTATTTTTTAAATTCAATTTAAGTTAAATATTATCTTCAATAAATTAAATTTAGTATTAATTTGTTTTTCTTAATGAAATTTGGATTTTTTTTAATAGGGCATGGAACTGTTTATAAACTTTAGCATGTTTTCAATAAAATTTGAATTTCTTCCTTCCTTTACAAATTTTCGTTTTTTTGAGTAAATTTTACTATATAATTACTTTAGAGGACAATTTATTAAAAATTCCATTCAATTTCAGTGAAAAGGCAAAATGTTTTGATTAAAAACCCAGAAAATTTTAGCTGTTTATAATCTTTTGCACGCAACTGTAAATAGAGCAGGTAATGTAAATGTAAATATAACAGGTAGTATAAATATGACAGATAATATAAGTATTGAAATCTGCTAAAAATGATTTAAGTATTTGTTCACCTATTGGGGATAAAATTTGAATGTAAGACTTACCCTTTGTTAAGTAGGTTATTTCTGTATAAAGACAATATGTTCTTTAACAGTCCTAGGGTTATTGGGTTAAACCTGGTTAAGTTAGTTTAAAAAACTGCGCACAAAACTTTTATATTACCTTGTTTATACTATTCTGTTTATACTAATAATATGCCAATAAATCTTTTTAAAATAGTTTTATTTATTTAGAAAAGCTTAAGAAGATTGGTAGCTCATCACCAGGTTTGATGTTTTTATTGTAGAAAAAAAATTTGGATGCATTTTTAGAAATTGTTTTTAAACCAGCTTAATAATTATAACATTTGTCTGTCATGACAGGTCAGTAGTGGATTAAGCTGTAGTTGTCTTATTGGGTATAAATTGTGCCCTGAAAATTTAAAAGTTAATTTGCAATAATAACACTTAAGCAACATTTATTAAAATTTTTTTGGTCCAAAACAAATGAAATGACCATTTTATAAACAAGCAAAAGCAAACTCTTCAAAGTGAGAGAAAATATGGTTGAAATATTACTTCTCTTTTGTTAACAAAAAACTTTATGAAATTTATTATTCCCTTTGCTCTACCAGGTGGTTAAAAGATAAAGAAGTAATAATTTTATAAAGAAAGATTATAAATTTTCAAGGAATTTTTATAGGAAAGAATCCATGTTTTATAGTTTTATTTTGAAGTTCAGATTCTTGATGGGTTTGAGTTATTTCCTATCTCTCATTAAGATGCTATCAAGGTTTTTGAATTTCAAGATTTGAACTTCAAAACAAGTTTCAAAATTTTGGCAAGGTTTTTGGTTTTTTTGACACATATATTAGACATAAACAGCATATTTGATAAGGCTTCACCCTATACTTGTCTACTGTTCTGTCTTTATAATGTTATGATGTAAAGTCTAAGTTGTAGATAGTTACACAATAATATTTTGAATACTTTCAGAATAGCAGTTATTAAATTATTCACAAGATAATTTTATCATTTTAATTATGGATTTACACAGTTTATCACTTAATACAAAAGACAGTATTACCCCTGCCACTGTGGTAATACTGTGGTACTCTGTAAATGCATCCAATATGAAGCTAAATGAGATAGTGTAATTATTGTAAACATTTGTAATACAAATATACTGCCTTACCAAAATCTGTATAAATGATAATTTAAAATTTTACTTTAATTTGAAGTTGTTTTAGTTTATTTTAGTTTTGTTTTAAATTAAATAAAGAAGTTTCATTTTAGTAAGTAGAAACAATGGTGCAATGAAGGATCTTTATCTCAAAGATTTTCACATATTTTTGAGTGAACTTTTAAGCAAAAAGTGGTATGTTTTTGGGGTAGAGATGCAGCTTGATTTGACTGACTTAGATGTTATCAGAGACTCTAAAAAAAGTAGTACTGATTGTTCTTATGAAATGCTCCGCTTGTGGGGTGACAAAACACATGACAATTCTTGGAAAGAATGTAGGAAACAGTTAATATATAACAAAGAATGGAATAGTGTTATAAGAAATATGGATTCTTACATAATAGAAGGTAATAATTAGGTATATTTCTTAATCTATTGATAGTTTTAAGTTTATTCTTGTATCATTGCAAATAAACTATTTTTAAAATTTTGGTATTTAAAAGAAATTTTGACATTCATGTTATAGAAATTAATTTCAGTTTTTTGAAGTTTTAATTTGTATTTGGAAAAATGAATTTTAAATAAAGCACTTAAATTTTTAAAAGCTTTTTATTTTTGGTTGATCTGTATATTATCAATGGTTTAAATTTGATATTAAACAATTGTTGATTCAGAAATATTTAAATATGCAATATTGAAACTATAAGATTGCATGACTTAAAACTTATTGTGGTTTTTTTCTGAAACAGCTTAGCAATAGAAAACATTTTGGGGTTATTGTTGTATTGCTACATCAAAGATAAATTTAGAATGTACTCTATCTTTAATATAGTAACCAGATATCATATGACAATTTACAATATAATATATCTTTGACATAGTAACCAGGTATCACATAGCAATTTAAATTCTCAAGACATTTTCATAACTTGTTTTATACTTTATAACAAAAAAAGCCTGGACTTTATTTGTTAGATTTTAATCTCATATAATTTTGAAAATAAAACCACATTTTTTGAGAGAAACTATATTCCATATATCTCATCTGTATCCCATATATATCATATGTATCCCAAATATATCCCATATATTTTCCATATATTTCATCTTTATCCCTATATATCCCATATATATCCCATATATTTTTCTAAATATTTCATGTATTCCCATCAGAATGCCAATGAAAATAATTTTATTTAAGCACCTCCTAAATGTTTCCTAATGAAAAGACACTGGATTTTGAAAGGTATTATCTTAAAGTTATTTTTAGATGTAGCCTAAGACCTTTCATTATTTGGTAAGTCTATAATTAGGGTTAGGACTATTGTAATTGTAATTGTAAAAATTAAATACAATTACACATTACAATACAATAATATTGTATTGCAATATTACAGAAACAATAAAAAAAATTTATTTTGGTATTGTATTGCTGTGATGAAAAACAATTACAATAAGTATTGTATTGTTTTTTTTCTAACAATACAACAAAATTCGAGAACTATTGTATTGTATTGCTGTGATGAAAAACAATTACAATAAGTATTGTATTGTTTTTTTTCTAACAATACAACAAAATTCGAGAACTATTGTATTGTATTGCTGTGATGAAAAACAATTACAATAAGTATTGTATTGTTTTTTTTCTAACAATACAACAAAATTCAAGAACTATTGTATTGTATTGCTGTGATGAAAAACAATTACAATAAGTATTGTATTGTTTTTTTTCTAACAATACAACAAAATTCGAGAACTATTGTATTGTATTGTTTTAATGAAATAAAATTACAATAACTATTGTATTGTTTTGATGAAAACAATTACAATAACTATTGTAGTGTATTACTTTACATTATAGCAGAAAAGCTGACGTATTTTAACGTATTTATATTCATCTCTGACGAACTTACTATTATTTTTGCTATTCTTTATTTATTTACGGATTTGCAACATATTGCAAATTTTATTTTTTACATATTTAGATTTCGCATCGCCTATCTTGTTATGTATTTCTATGCTCTAAATGGCCGCAAAATATTGTCTGTCTGATGATAGCCTTACTATTATGAAAAATAACTTTCATAAATTATTTTATTCAGCCCTTTTATTTTTTCCTCTTGATTTTAATACTGCAAAGGAACTTAAAATATATACGAAAATTAACTTTAGTAACACAAACAGTTAAACATAATATTCTTCTTAAATATAAATGTTAATGTCTTGAAATATTGAAGAACCAACAAAAAAATTAATGATGACGAAACGAAGAGCCAAAAGGAGATTTTTCTTGATGCGTTTAAGGCCTGAAAATAAAACAAAATGTTAACCGTACTATTTTTAACAATATCTTCATATTCATTATTTTTCCAAATATCTCATACTTTTTCTTACAAAGATTTTAATTGCTAAAAGTTATACTGGAATGAGTTGTGTTTATAAGACTTTGGTATAAGAATAAGACTATTAGATGTTTTTGCCTTTGTTTGAATTCAGGGTGATGTGTAATCATCATTATCATCAAAACTCTGACTTGAACCACTGGAGACCTGATTAAGTTGATCTTCATCATCTTCTGAATCAATTTCTTCAAATTGGCTATGAGATGCATTGCGCTTAACTGAAGTTGAGGTTCTGCTCGAGGAGGCAGCAGACATGGAACTGTTCATGATCAGACTTAGATGGACCTTCAAGTTGACCTGAATAACATTATTTCAGCATTTTTACTCTTCTTGATACTTTGTATCAAAATATGATATTTCCTAACAGTTTTAATCAGTTAAATTTAAAGTTTGCATTTTGACAGTTTTATAATTTATTTATTTTTAATTAAATTTTTTTAATTTAAATTTTTCAAATTAAAGTAAAATCAAAAATCAAGTTGAAAGAATTAAAAAAGATAAATTTGTTACAGCAACCAACAAACCCTCTAACAAACTGCATTTACCTGATTCAAGTTGTAAATCCCACTGAATTATGACTTTGCTGCTGTTGTGATGTATATACACCAGACGAGCCACATTAGTTGGGTCCAAACGACTTCGTAGTAGAGTTACAATATTTTATGCCTCTGAGAAAACTTGTTCTGATGCTGCAGAAGATGCTAGGACGGAGAGCACAGCACGAGCAGCTGTAGACAAAATTGGAAATTGAAATTCATTTTGTTTCCACCAGCAAAAGACATCAGTATCTTTTGGCACTTTCACTTTTAAAAAAGCTTCCCACTCCATTAAAATAAGAGGTTTCTCTTCAGCTCCAACCATTGGGTCTGTTGCTTTTTCTTCATCTCTGCAGGCTTCATAAAGGGGATCGTTTTTACGGGAAAACTCCTAAAAAACCTCTGGGCGTGTTGCAGAGGTCCATTCTTCGTAGGAAGAATGTTCATTGATAATTTCTTGTTTGACCTTTTCGAATAATGCCAGGGAGAATTGACGTAGAACTACACCACGGTAACGTGAATCTAAAAAGTTGGCTTCAGCAAAAGCTTTCTCATCGTAGCCATGATTCTTAAACTTTTCTTCAAGCTTAGACAAAACAGCTGCACAGTAGTTCTTCACATCTTCTGTGTTTTCTTCTGTCATGCTGTCAGAGAAGATTTTGTGCAAGTTGAACACTATGGGAATGACTTCATGAATTGATGGCTTGTCTTCAACAGACAAGGTGTTGATTGCGCCTTTAAGCCTTTTCATCAAGGGCAAAACTTTCTGCCAGATTTCAAAAATGGATTCATCAGGAATTTCTCTCCACCAGGTATTCTGCTTGACAGGGAATTCATTTTTCTTTCCTTTTTTTTGTATGTACAAAAGAATAGGCTTCGCATCTAAAATTGACTTCAAGCAAAAAAACATACTATTCCAGCGTGTCTTGACAAAGCTTTGAATTTTATGGAGTGGTCCTTTAAACAAATTTTTTTGGTTTCAAGTGCGCTGCAGTGGCCTCCATTTGACCTGCAATCATAAAACTAACCTTTTTACTGCATTTGATTAAGAATCTTTCAAAAATTGAAATTTTCTTTTGACTTAGGCAACTCAGAAAGTTTAACTTGTCACGCTTTTATATTGACACGCTTTAACATTGTTTGGACACGGACTGTGTCAATTCTTCCGCGGAAGAATTATTTATTGCGTAATAAAAAACCATGACTATAAAACAATAAAAAACCTAATTTGTACTAGTCGGCTGGAAAGAATTAGGCAGTCTAAAATTAAAGTTAAAATACAATTTTAGACTTATCAAAGTTTAAAATTTTAGTTAATTAAACGTTTATTGTGTAAATACTAAGTAGATAGCAATTCAACATAAAATATTTTTTGAATAGGGTAAAATCGGTTGTACCCGAGAATGAACCACAAAATATTTAAGAAGATTTTAGTTAATAATATATTATATAAATTACAACTAATATAATTAATGAAATTCTATATAAGTTTTGGTATACTCTTTTTACAATACAAGACTTTACTTATAAATAGTTTTATTAGAAATTTCCCGAATTTTAAATTGCTAATTCAGGATAATTTCATAGCAATAAGGTTTTTAGTTTCCGCTCATTGTGGTATTTTATTGGTATTATTACGTAAGGCATACGTTCGCAAATGTTCTTTTGATAATTAATCCGTACCAAATAAAAAGAGTGTAGTTTTTAATTTATTTTGTTTGCAGACAAAAAGCTGCAGAAATTTAATTTTTGATCTTTTTGACTACGTTGGTAGTGCTATGGTGGTTCTCAGTTCTTCAGGAAAAGCTAGCACTAGCTTTTCAACTGTTTTAGCTACTTAGCTAAAACAGTTGAAAAACATCCAGCAATTGTTGATTGTGTTTGTACCTTAATGTCATGTTCTGGAAGGTGTATTGAAAATTGCGATTGCAGGTGTTGGAGCTATGTTGGCTGGAAAGACGTTTCCACACAGTATTAGAGTATTACGTATGATCATGGAAGAACTAATTTCACTTTTGTTCTCTAAAGACATAAGTGATTTTGATTCTTTAAATATTCATCTGAAAAAAAACAGCAAGTAATAGTAGAGCATCAAAACATTGCATCGACTGTTTAATAAAGCCAGTTTTCATTGTGTTATCCCAGTAGGCACCGGACCTAAAGAAGATGTCTTTTGAACGTTGAAAAGACGTCCAAATCGTTCAAAAGAATTTAAAAGGTGTCTTTTTTACGTTCTGTATCCACTGGAAATATTTATACGCGCCGAACGCGAAAGTAACTGGACTTTGCATTTGTGGGCAATTTGATGAGCATTCTGTAGTTTATTGGGCTGGGTGAATAAAAATGAGCAATTTACTCAGTAATTGGTCAGCTTTACGTGAATAAAAACTTCAACAACTTTTCTTAAGTTTTTATTCACGTAAAATTGAGCAATTACTGAGTAAAAGCAATTGCTCATTTTTATTCACCTGGCCTATTATTGTAAAATATTCTGTAATTTTTAAACTTAAAGAAAACTATTCACTTCATTTTTATTATCTATTTTACCTATCTCAGGACGTATTTTATGTTGAATCGCTGTCTTAGGTCTGCTGAATCCCTTTCATTTGCAGAAAAACAATGATTTCCTTTTTTTTGATCCCGTTAACGTTGATTTTTAATATTTAAATTTGCCCAATGTACCATTCTGGCACCCCTTCCCCCTCCCATTATGTTTCAGTAAAATAGAATCAATCATTAAATATTAGTTGTACCCTATTTCCAGGTTACAAGGGTATATATTCGGCAACTAGACTATTAAAACATTTATTAAGTTTTGACAATAAAATAATTTTTTTTATTACAATAACAATATATTGTTATAGTATGACAAAGACGAATTACAATACAATATTTATTGTTATTATAGTGGGTCATTACAATACATTTTTTTTTCAGATATTGTTATTGTTTTATAAAGATGAATTGCAATACAATATTTATTGTTATTGTAGTGGGTCATTACAATACATTTTTTTTTTCAGATATTGTTATTGTTTTATAAAGATGAATTGCAATACAATATTTATTGTTATTGTATTACAGAATTACAATAGTTGTAAATCACAAGTATTGTTATTGTTTCTAAATTAAGTTAATACAATAACAATAATTATTGTTACTGTTATTGTTTTCATTACAATTACAATAGTCCTAACCCTATCTATAATATTACATTTTAAAATCGTTCCTCAAAAGTAGGTTAACCTGGGGCTTAAAAGAAGTGAAATTTCATAAAAATTTCAAAAAGAATCATTTTTATTAAAAACATCTTAAAAGGTATAATAAAGCCTTAAACAAGGTAGCCTTTTATTTTTTGGTTAAAAAAATGCTTTTATGCAATAAAATCTAAATTTATATATCTTATATAACTTTCCAGTGTGTGAATTGATCTAGATGCTGTTTAGAAATGCAAGGTGGGTTATCATTTTTAATTTTTAGAAATTGGGAGGTACTTAGCATTTTTTAATGTATCACCATATAAGATTTTATATAAAAATTTTTTAATGTATCACCATATAAGATTTAATGTAAAAATTTTTTAATGTATCACCATATAAGATTTAATGTAAAAATTTTTTAATGTATCACCATATAAGATTTAATGTAAAAATTTTTTAATGTATCACCATATAAGATTTAATGTAAAAAATTTTTAATGTATCACCATATAAGATTTAATGTAAAAATTTTTTAATGTATCACCATATAAGATTTAATGTAAAAATTTTTTAATGTATCACCATATAAGATTTAATGTAAAAATTTTTTAATGTATCACCATATAAGATTTAATGTAAAAATTTTTTTTTAAATAGTTTTGAAGATATCTTTTAAATTTAATGATTATTTTATCCAAGAATCATTGAATATGCTGTTTTCTATATTTTTATTTACATGTTGTAAAAAATAAAATAACAATAAATAATTAGCATAAAATAGACATAAAATTTTCAAGTAGTCTAAATTACTTACACTTTGGCAGGTTATTCAATGAGCAATCAACTTTTTTTTTTAAAAAAGTTTTGAAAAATCAACAGATTTTTCAAAAAGTTTTCATATAATGAAATCAATACAGTATCATTCACTCAAAACTGTTAAGTTTATAATTTATAAACAACCAATAAAAGATTGACATTTAGGATTCCCATAAACTATTTATGATTGACCTAAAAATGACACAAATTGGAGGGAAATTTGACCTTTTCAACCCATGTGCGCTCTTTTAGGAAGGTTAAAAAAAGAATGTTCTTAGTATGAAATAAGGGTCTTTCCAAAACATAAATTTGGTCTTTACCCTAATTTTTTTCATGACTTATTTGACCAGCTCTAATATGCATGTTCTGATAATACATAACACACTCAGATATATACATCACAAATATATTTATAAAAAATTGTATGTGTTATGTATAACTTTATAGAATGAAAAATTTTTCTTTTTTATTAGGTAATGAGAAAATTTTGAGAAATCAGACTCTGATAACTTTTTACCAGAAGTTCAGTCAACATCTTAATGAAGAATCTACAATTTTAAGTAAATATCTAAAAATTGATAATGCTCAGTTAGATTTGATTGATCAAGCATTTACTAATGGAAAAGAAAGAGCTTTTGAAATATTACTATTGTGGGACAGTCAACAATTAAGTGCTCCTAAATTGGATGATTTTAAAGATATTTTTAAAGAGATGGGGAGGTATGATTTGGTTATAAAAGCTGAGGAGCTTTTTGAAAGTAAGTTAAAATTTTATTATTTTAATGTTTTTCAATTTTTGTCCAAAAACAAAGAGATTTTATACATGACAAAGCAGAGATTTCATGTGAGATTTCAACATTGTAAAAAAATATAGGTTATCAAAAGGAAAATTATAATATAAAAAATAATAAAAAAATATATAAATATATAAAGTATATAAATAATATAAAAAGTAGATTGTGTTGCATGAGTTGAAATGACCATCATTTCAATATCTCTTCATGAATAATGGTGAAAGTGATCAGTTGTCCAATAGTCAAGTCTGAAAATTTTTCAGACAACTACATACAGATAACTGAAGGACAGATGACTCACCTTTTCAAATAAAATCAAAAAAAAATTGTTTTGTTATCAAAACTTTTCAATTATTGCACAAAGGATTCAGACAACTGATCTTTTGGAAAACAGGGCTTGGACATACTCATATTTTTGACAAGTTGTCTATTTTAGATAAGGTAAATGAATCCATTTTCTTAAATTATATTCATATATGAGCTGTAGAGCTAGGATTTTGTTTAGCAGCAATAGAAGTTTCCAACAGAGTAAACAAATACTCATCATTATTGCTATGGTTATGGTCAGCTTAAAGATTGTTTGATCCTTTAGTAATGATTACAGAAATTACCATTCAGGTACAGTTTCAATCAACTTTTATTTATCAACTTTTGCTTATTAACTTTTTATTATAGTTTCTAATAACAACAATGAGGATAGCATGGGTTATATTCAAATGTATGATAATTCTGTTCAAGGTATTGTTTTATTGAAATATTAGTTTCCACTTGTTGTATTTGTTAAAAAAATGTTTAAAGGAATTGTTATAAATTCTTATTGTAATTGTAATAAAAAATTATAATGCATTTGCTGTCCGTCAACACTCTGCATTTGCTGTCAGCCAACTTTCTCTGAAGGTTCTATTTTGCGAAAATTGTAAATCCAGATAAAGTTACTGTTTTTTCAATAAAAATGTTATTTTTTATTTTTAGACAAAGATTCGGAGAAGCCACTGGACCAGTTTAAATTATTTTTAAGCAACAAATTAGCTAATTGTTGGTATGAAGTAGGTATTGCTTTAGCAGTCAACAAAAGTAAGTTAGAAGACATTCATGCAACTAAAAACAAAGAAGGAGATAAGGCTTATGAAATGCTCACAGTATTTGGATATCAGCATTGTTCTCCTACATGGAAAACTGTAAGAAATGTTTTGAAAAAGATGGAATATGGGTTAATAATACAAGAAACTGATAAATACTTAGGAGGTAATAAAAATTTTTCAATATAAATCAAAGCAGAATACAAGTTCTTTAATTTCTAACTCATTTACAATGCATAGAAACTTCTTTTGGTTTATTTGATAGATACATATTGTAGTAGATTCTTGTCAATGAAAATTGCCAATAAAACTAGTGTAATTTCCTATGATAATATAAGTTATAACTGTAATTCTTAACTGGAGTTTTTCCACTTTCAATAAAAAAATGTTTTCAATTTTACTTATTTAAAAAACAAAACAAATTGATATTTTTTTGATTTTTGTTTTTTGTATCTTATTTTCATCTCAATTTGTATGATTAAGAAAACCATCTTAAAAGTAGGATGAATCTGTGTTTGAAAGAATTTAAGTTAATTCCAACATTCAAGAGAAACAAACTAATGAAATAGCATTTGTTATAAACTCAAAAAGTAAACTCAAATCAGCTTACCAGTTTTTTTTTAAAAAGCTGTTTGAAACACTGTAACAATGAAAACACTGGTGATTGTTAAACTAATGTACATATATTGTTTGACATGGATACTATAAACAATTTTTATTAGACAGTTTTTTTTTTGTAGCTTTAGAGAATTTTAAAGTTTGTATACAGTAGTTTTTTTTTAATGG
The DNA here is from genome assembly GCF_058129835.1 of Hydra viridissima. Classification (NCBI taxonomy): domain Eukaryota; kingdom Metazoa; phylum Cnidaria; class Hydrozoa; order Anthoathecata; family Hydridae; genus Hydra; species Hydra viridissima. Next base: position 3,802,536 of record NW_028324310.1, read on the forward strand.
AAATTTCCTTAAAGAAACTTGAACTTTGGCAGGTGCTTGTTATAATAAATACCCTAATGCATTTAGTGCCCTAAATGGGTATTTATTTTAAATACAGTAATGTGCAAAAGTTTATAAATAGCTAAATTTTTCAAGTTTTTTTGTCATAACTTTTTGACTTTTCACTAAAAATGAATAACATTTTTAACAAATGTTCTTATAATGTGATTGAATAGTATGATTTACTAAAAAAATGATAATTTGTAACAGAAGGGAGTAATTCAAATTTTATTGAAAACATAATTGTGCAAAAGTTTATAATTTAGTATGGCAATTCCATGCCCTATTAAAAAAATCCAAATTTCATTAGGAAAAATGTATTTATATTATAATTAATTTATTGGAAATAATATTTAACTTAAATTGAATTTTAAAAATAATTGGAAAGTTAATAAAAAAAAAGACCAATAAAATTGATTTATTCCAGGTACTTTCAGGTTGTTGGGCAAATATCCCCATAGATGTTCCTATCAACTTAGTTGACTTAACATGTTGTTGTTTTCAATAAAATTTGAATTTCCCCCTTCAGTTACAAGTTACCATTTTTTTGATCAAATTATACTATGTAATCACATTATAAGAGCAATCGTTAAAAATTTCATTCATTTCAGTGAAAAGGCAAAAAGTTTTGATTAAAAACTCAGAATATTTTAGCTGTTTATAAACTTTTGCATGCTACTCTAGGTATTTTTATACAGTAACATGCAATTGTGTAGAAACAACAAGTTTCTTTCAGTTTTTAAAGTGTGTCTTTTCATAAAGTTTCACAAATCAATTGAAATTTTTACCATATTTTCTGTTTATGTAAGTTCAATTCATAATACAAATAACAAAAATTACAAATTATGACAGTTAAAGTAAAATTTTGTTTGAAAAGGCTTTTTATCAAGTTTAGAAATAAAAAAATTTTGATATAAGTTAATTTCAAAAATCATCATGTCAATTTTTCAATAAGAAATTTTGTTTATTGTTTCAATAAAATAATAGAACACTCTGAAGAATGTTATTTTTCAATCAAATCAAATGTAATCCCAATGATGCTCAATAAGATTGAGATCTGTGCTCTGGTAGAGCCATTTAAGAAGTTTTATTTTTTATGATTTAAAATAATTCTTTACCAATCCCAGTGCTTTGAATAATTTAAAATCCATTTCCAAGCCATTCTATTATTTGCATGCAGTAACTTAACATTATTCACAATGTCTAAGTAAACACACTGGTCCATAATACTTTCTATGCAATGAATTAGACTCGTATTGTCACAACCAAAACATTCTCAAACCTCAATATGGTTTTCTCTGCCATGTTTAACAGTAGGTATCTCATATTTTGAATTGAGTTTCCTTCTAGATGTCTGACATATCTAATTCCATCACTACTAAGTAGTATGAACTTTGATTTGTCAGAGAAAAAGACTTTTGAACAGTTATTAACTGTCTAATGTGATCTATTGAAAATTTTATTCTGGTTTTTAAATTTCTTGCAGATATCAACGGTTTCATAACTAGATGGTAACCATACAGATCATTTTCAGTTAATCAACATTTAGTTCTATCAATGTTACAATTTGTGCCATGAAACTTTCTCAATTGTATTAAGTTTGGAAACAGTCTTATGAGGATCAATCTTGGAATACCTTACTATTGGCCTTTTTAGTTGTAACTTTAGGTCTTCAAAAATTTATTCTATTTTATATTATATATGTTCCAGTGTAAGGCTTCCTGATAAAATCTCTAGATAAAGTGAAATTTTTTTACTAAAAATTCATTACTAAAGTTGAAATGTAACATAAATAATAAAATGGAGGTTTAATAACTTTTTACAATTATTCAGAAGGGACAATGATTCAAAACACATTGTTAAAAAAGCTTTTCCACAGTTCAAGTCAGATATAATAGTATTTTAATTGAACCATTTACAATAGTAAAAATTTCTTAAAATTAGTTTACTTATTTCTGAGTTTTAAAATTTTCTTTTATAATTAAAGTTGTTCTAGTATTTACTTTGCTTATGTTAGTTATTAGCAGTACAATTAACATTAGCAAGCATACCTGAAAACTGAGATGCTTTCAAAAGAAAAGAAGTTGTAAAAACTGATTCAAAATTCTTAGACAGCTCTGAACCCCCTATATAAAGATACATATGTTTAAGATCAATAAGTCTAAATTTGAAATTCAACTTTTATGATAGACCCTGACCTACGCATACCAACTTAATAGTAAGTTGGTATGTGTACACTAAGATTTTGTGCCACAAAGTTAAACAGTTTTTCATCCTCCAATGCCTCTATGCTTTCCAAATCTTCTTGTGTATTGACTGTCTGATCTCCATCCATTTAACCAGTTTTCTCTTGCATCAGTCTAATGGCTTTTATCAGGCTTGAATCTTAGTCCATTATTACTATATAAATTAGTAGTTTTTCTGTAATTCCCACTTTCTAGATTTACTCATTTGTATGAGACCTCCACTTCAGTGTTAGGTGTTGAATTTACCATTCATCCACAAATAATGGTATTACACACTCAATTAGCATAGTTCAATTGTATTAAAGTTCCTTTTAAATGGAATAATAAAATCTATGTTTAAGCATTTTTCTAATACAGGGTTATTCTATTTGCTAAGTATAATAATGTAATATCATAAGAATAATAATTAGTGAAGAAAAGTTGTGATTCAATAAAAACTTTATAATTATTTTTATGAAACAAATATAATGGAAACATATAGTATACTTTGGAACTTCAGAAACACAAAGACTTCACAATGACTGATTATCTAATTTTGCTATCTTCCAATTCAACACCCAGTTTTTACTTCACAATAAGTAAACAAGATTTGTAATTATAACTCAGTCACTTTCTTAAACACTTAGTCATTTTATGTGCTTTTATTCTGTAATTTAAAAAGGCAAATGTTAACAGTTCATAGAGCTTCTTGTACTCTGACTGAGCATCTTGAACTTTTTTTATCAGAAAAATCTGATGCCAATATTTAGCTAAAGTAATCTAGGAAAATCATTATTTATTGGTGTCAAACTTAGTGCTTAGTTTCTATAGTTTTTTTTTACTAATTTTACTCTTTCAGAGCCAGCTCCCTTATTTTCACCATCATGGCCTTATATCTGTGCAGATAGCAAGCACATCTTTCCTGTACTCTATTTTTATCTTTACAATTTTTTTATTGAAGATCTTGAAATAATCTGTAGTTTGCTTCTCTGCTCTAGTATTACCAATTTTGCACAAGAAACACTTTTACCTCATGAACTGAGTAGGCAATTATCAAATCATTTTGAATGCTTCTTGGCAGATAGCCAGTATGATTTTGTTCTTTATAAGATACAAAAACCTTTTAGATTATTTAATGCTGCAAAATAACAAGACATCCCCCAGAATTTTTCTTTTACCTTTTTATTTAAAAGTTGAACCAATTGAATATTTTGTGAAGTGAATTCTTGTAAAATTGTTTGTTAAGTATATAAGTAAGGTTGTGTATGCAGCAGTAAATATTTCATTTCAGTTACAAAATTTCAGTTACAAAAATAAGTTTTATGCATTTTTTGATGTTTTAAGTAAGTTCTTATCTAATTTTTTAATGACTAATTTTTTAGGTGAAAACCATGCATATGATAAGCTGGAACTGAAGCCAGGTAATCCTTAATATATGTTTGTGTCTATGTGTGTGTTTATATATATATATATATACATATATATATATATATATATATATATGTATATTGATCAATTAGTTTCTTAATCCTCCCCCCCCCCCCCTCTCAATATAATGTAAAATTCAACATTTTGTGTGTGCTCTAGATATCATTTGTGAAGAATTTAAGCTCAATTTTTACTCAATAGTCTGATTTTTAGGCTGTCCTTAAAAATGTGTTTGACTTTTATACTATTGATACATTGATGTAGGCATCAGTGTCCAGAAAATTTTTGACTTATTAAGCTATTATCTAAACTTCATTCAGGTTTGGATGCTGATTTCCCAAATCTGAAACCTAACTGAATTTGGGTTACATGTAATACTTTAAATGCTAAATTTTGACAAGAAAGGTTGCTTAAATTTGAATTTTTCAGGCCTGGAACATGGGAGTTGTGCTAGGGCAATCATCTCCCACTTTCTCACCAAACTTGTCATTTGTTATTGCAAGAACTATATTTTTTTTAGTAATAAAATAGAAATGTTTTTTGAGATTATTTATAGCAGCTGTTAAAACAGTTTCTGTAAACTCTTCTAAAACTTGGATTGTACTCATGGAGATTTCAAAATCCACATTACATGGAGTAATTCTATAAACTCTGCAACCTGGTGGACTGTTGATCTCCCTTTCTTAGTGATGAGACCAGAGACAACTTTGTCTAACTGGGTGCCCAATAATCTTATTGATGAACATGAAAAACCCATCTTTCTTTAGATATTGTTTTTTAAGCATTTATCTGAAGTATAAGGGATAGAACTCTTCTGTCAAAGTTTTTTTGGAAGTGGTTGTATGGGAAATAAAAACGTAACTCCAAGTCAATATTATGATATGCTTTTTTGTTTTTATGATATGATTTTACAGTATGCAAGACTGCAATCAGCATTTTTAAAAAAACATTTCTGTTAATTCATGTTTTGTTTTAGAATGAGACAACAACTTCATACTAATTGTAGTTGGTTCAGTTTTGCAGCAGACTGAATCTATTCCTTTTGTTCTCCTTTCTTCCCTTTGTGTTTCAATAAGCTTTTTAAGTGTTTCAAGTTTTAAAAGTTTTTTAAACGAGTTCCATCATTGAAATGGGTTTGTGAAATCTGTGAAAGTTTTATACTAGTAATTGGCATAATGTAAAGCAATTTAGCATAAATATTCCCACTAAATAGTGTTTTTTAGCATCAAATTGCACACCACAGTGCAGATAAGAATTTTGTGTTTGAACAGAATCTTAATTTAAGTTTGAGAAGAATTTCTACAGGTTTTAAAAGTGATGCTTTATCTATCTTAATAGTTTTAAATAATATTGATTTCTTGATGCTCTCAATATTGATAGACTGCTTAAGTAACCATGTTTTTTTTAGGTGTTGAAAGTCATCAGAAGAGCAAGCCCTCAATTTCACATAGCATAAGTAAAACTTGCTCTGTATTCAGATTATATGATCTTTTTCAACATGCATGTTTTTTACTTTTTAAAAATCTGTTGTTCTATTTGGTATTTTTTGGGATTGTAACATATGATAGATATATTTTTATAAATTACAGTGCAAAGCAGTTCATCAGCAGTTAGCTTCAGCAATAAAGCAAAAACTAACAGTAAAGATTCAGGTTAGTCAAAATTTTTCAAGTTTTTTTTTTCTAGTGGAATTCTTTATTACTAAAAAGAATTTGCTGGAGAATAAATACATATTCATTCTAAAGTTAAATAAATGCATATATAGAATAGTTTTTATGCATTTTTTGATTTGTTAAGTTTTTATCTAATGTTTTAATGATTAAATTTTTAGGTGAAAAGCACATATATAAAGAACTGGAACCGATGTCAGGTAATTCTTAATATGTGTTTGTGTGTATGTGTGTTTATACATATTAACAAACAACTTAATCTTAATCTCAATCCTCAGTCTTAATCTCAATCTTAATCCTCCTCCTCCTACTCCTCCCCCCAATAATATAAAATAAAAATTTATTATTTAGTGTGTGCTCTATTTATCATTTGTAAAGAATTTAAGCGCAATTTTTACTCAATAAACTGATTTTTAGGCTGTCCCTAAAAATTTGTATACATTGATTTAGGCATCAGTGTTCAGAAAAATTGTTGTTTAAATAATTACTTATTCATTCAAAAGATAATTCTAACACCTTTCTCTCTGCTTCTCTCAAAGATTCAGTTGATAAAATGAAAAAAGTTTTTTCTCATAAGATAATTACATAATAGAAGAGACATTCACAATCATTAACAGCTAATTCTAATCTAAAAATTCTACTTAAAAATAACAGATAAAATTGTCTTTTATTTGAAAAGAAAAATAAATCTCCCATTGAATTGAAAGTAAATAAAACAGCATAGAATTGTAAGTTTATGTAAAATGTAAAATATGAATCATTAAAATTGCAATTTTCAGCTGTTGGGTAAATTATAAATAAAAAGGTTTACTTATAAAATTTGTAGCATTATAACTTAGATCATTACAAACCTTAAATTTAATACTAACAAAAAAGAGAGACTCAAATATATAGAAGTAATGATTTTGTTTCAAAAATAGTTATAGAGAATGATTAAGTTTGTTATGCAGAATGCCACAAATGTGTAAAATGTTTATTGCTGCTAAAGATGAAAGCTACATAGATGAGAGAAAGTTATAAGTTAAATTAGTTTGTACATTTTTTTTTTCCAAGTAATTTTAATTGCAGTAAAGCATATATTTCAAGTAATTTTCTTCTTTAATTTACCCCTCATTTGTAAGTGAAAAGCAAAAACTTTATCAAAAGCAGTATCATTTTAATATTTATGGACGGCTGTGTATATCTATTTACTTAAGCTGGGTTCTTAAGCTAAGTTTTGTATTTCTTTACTTCAAACCATTAATATTTGATAATTTTTTTTTTTTAACAACATGATTAATTTTCATTCTTGAAGTTTAAATTATTCCATTAAAATCACAATTTTTTTTTTACTATAAGTATTTATGCAATAAAACAGTATGGTGCCTCTATAAAACCTTAAATGAGGAGAAAAAAAAAAAAAAGTAAAGAAAATACTTTTTTACTTTACCAACGAAGTTAAATCATGTAATTGTTAATGATATTTACTTCTAGGTAGAAGTTAAAAAATTGAAAAACTCTTTTCTAAAGAATTACCCATTCTTTGATATATTTTAATATATACTTAATATATCCATACTTACTATACTATTCATTAGTTTTTTTTTTAGAAAACTGTTGATTTTTGTTTTTCATTTTTTTATTTTTTTTCAGCTGTCCAAGAAATTGATAACAAACGTCATACAGGTAATGTCAGCTTATTTTCAAAGTTTTTTAATCTTTTTGATAACTTTTAAACGTTCCACATGAAAATGAATATGTTGCAATATACATCGATAAAACCTCGCGAAAATGAAAATGTTTTAATTTACATCAGTAAACCAGTGCGAAAATGAAATGTTACAATGAATCTCATAATTTGGTAGCCCTTAAAGAACATAATATAGTAAGCTATTAAAGTTGCAGCATTTAGCTCTAATCAGTTTTTGAGATCTGATTACTTAAATTGGAGGCCAATGCATTCTGGGTATGTATTTTTTAGTAATAGTTGCTACTCAATCTTAGTGTCATGTTGTATTTAGGTTTGATGATTTAGAATTGAAAAAAGGGTTAAAGCACATCTTGGCAAACTTTTAGGTTTTTTTAACAACTGTCTTTCTCTGCTATGAACTGTCAATAAATCACTCGACTCTTTCTAAGAAACCCAAGAAACTTTGCTACTAATAAAGTTTTTGCTACTAATTTAATAAAAGTACTTTACTAATAATAAAAATATATTTTATATAATATGCAGAATATGTATAACAGCGCTGCAATAGAGTCATAAATTGTTCATTTCGAATCTGAGTTTTAATTAAAGAAGACATAGTAGTTTTTTAATTAGCCTCTTGCATTACATAAAACGGTACAAATGTTTATTAGAGGCTATAAAACTATAGCTGAAAGACAACAGAATGACATTTAATTAATGTAAGAGTTTTGTATTTTTTTACTTCAAACCAATAATATTTGATAATTTTTTTTTTTAACAACACTATTAATTTTCATTCTTGAAGTTTAAGTTATTCCATTAAAATCACAATTTTTTTTTTTACTATAAGTATTTATGCAATAAAACAGTATGGTGCCTCCATAAAACCTTTAATGAGGAGAAAAAAAAGTAAAAGTAAAGAAAATACTTTTTTACTTTACCAACGAAGTTGAATCATGTAATTGTTAATGATATTTTATAATTTTTTTTTTTTTTTAAGTGTTAAAATAAATTGTATAAAGATTTGCAGCCTAAATTCTATTCAGGTTTTGTAAATAAGGCATTTACACAAGATCTCACACACCAAGCTGAAAGCTCATCCGCTGATAATTACTATGAAAAGCCAAAAGAAAATGTGGAACCTGTGCCCACAGGTTAGTTTTATATGTGCAATTCTATTAAAAATACCCTCAATCTTAATTAGGTCTAAGCATGTGTAATTCTTCAATCTTAAAGAACAAAACAGGATTAATTAAAATTTAATGATAAATTTTAATAGTCTATTAAAAACTGATCTGGAATGGAAAATAAGTACATATTTGAATTACTGGATAAACAGATAAAATCTGCTTTGACTCTTTGACATAAAACCATCATTTTTTAAATAGGGAAGGGTGATTAAATATCAATTAATAAGGTGCACAATTAATGCTTTAATACCAGTCGCAATGCTTCATTGATATAATGTTCAAGTTGACTTTAAAATCTTTATTTGGTACAGGATGATTTTTTATGAGATATTTGTCAGTTTTAGCTTCAGTTGGAAGCACCATAAATACTTAGAAAAGAGCTATAGTGCTCCAATAATAAATTAGAGCTATAAATTCTTAGAAAAATCATGCAATCAAATTTTAACTTGTTAAAAGGTTGATCAAGTATTCCATGAAAAGAGGCTGAAAATGGAAGAGCATTGGAGAAGAAAGAAAAATTTATTTTTGGCAGGCAGTGTTTTTTTGTCATGAAAGGAAAGTGTTTGTTCAATAATGATCACTTGTGTTAAGATGATGGTGAACCAATCCAAATGGAAACTTTCTGAAGAAAGACATTTTAATATTTGACTGATATCAAAGCCAATTTCCATCTTTGGAAAACTCAATACTTTGTTTAAAATTAAGGTTGAGGTACCAAAAGCACTTTTTTTTATACCTTTATTTGTATAATTCATCATCTTACCAATATTAAATTGTTTTGTTTTTGGTAGAGAATGCCACCCAAGTTAATAGGATTTTTACTTTAATTACACCATTAATTGTTTTCTTAAGTTAACTATGATTGGAGGTTTTCATAATTTTTCTGAGTATATTTTTTGCAATAACTTTTGTTATTAACCATTTTCATTCCTATTTAGATTTTTAAGTAGAAGTTAAAAATAAAGATTCTAGGTAGAAGCATAGTCATAAGAAATAGATAGTCTGGCCACTTGTGGTATTCCTTTGATCAACTCTTTGTTCGCATTTTTTTAGTGTCCAGTCCGTTTCAGAGTGCACAACATTTCTTTTCATTGATTGTTTATCTACAAACTGCTTGCTTAAATTACATCTTTTTCATCCAATACTTTGAATGCCTGGTGCTAATTGTTCTATTTATGGATGCAGTACTTCTAGGAGGCATAAGGCAGTCTCAATATTTAAGTTCCTGCTTCTAACGACAGTTTCAATACTTCTTGGAGGGAAAGTCTGATTGCCATTATTCTTAAAGATCGTTATGAAGATTTAAGTTTGAAGACTCAAATAGAAAATAAGCTTCTGTTTATTTGTGAAAACCATTATCTTTCAGAAATGATACTTTATAACAAAAAAAAAAAGGCATTAAAACCTGGATCATTGCCGACTCTGTGCTTACGAAAAAAATCTTTTACACCATCAATTCCTATACAAAGAAAATCTGCATCTGCCATCATTGCTAAAAAAGATGCTTTAATGACTTCAAACAATATTACTGCCTTTAAGCCTATATATAAATCATTTGAAGAGTTCTTAAATTGTATTAGCAAGTTAAAAATTAGTGACTAGACCATGAGTGTGAGTCCTGTTGTGGCAGAGTTTAAACTTAATGATACAATCCACACATGTCCTCAATATAAAATATATGTTGATGATAGTCTTGCTTTCACCATTCGTGTATATTCTTGGCTCATTCCAGATGATCATTTAATATATACAAAATACAGAAGGTCTATGCGACATATTTCAGCATCAAATCTTTTATATATTGGTACTTCATTTAACCTTTATTCTGGAATAACTGATGTCTTTGCATTAAAATCAAATCTTTATATTAAACATTGTATTTCAAAAAAATTTGATTTATTTTCATCTAGGAGTGAGTTTCCCTTAAACCAGACAGAGTATTTTCGATCTCAGTCATGTATTATGCTGATTGAGTGGATGTTATGCTGTTCTCAATGTAAAAGTATTGAAAAAAGTGAAATTAAATGTTTGAAAAAAAGGTTAGTCAATTCTAGTATCCCTGCTAAATTAAATGCACCAATTACATTTACATCTCCAGATCATCTGAAGCTTACATTACAGAGTGTTCGTCTAGAAAATAAAGAATTAAAAAAAGAATTAGCTTTAATGAAGCAAGAGATTGAAAATTCATCATTAGCTATTAGTAAAAATATTGAAAGTGATTTAGTTCAAATAATGGCAAAAGCTGATAAGTCAGATTTCTCCATTTATGAACCTGTTTTGGGAGGAGCAGCAAAAATATTTAAAATGCTCAAAGCAAGGGATTCATTATCATCCAGCAATAATACGTTACTGTTTGGGATTAGCTGCAAAATCACCAGCTGCTTATGAAGCAGTAAGGTTAAATGAGAAAACTAATTCTGGTTTTTTAATTTTACCAAGTTGTAGGCGATTGCGTGACTATAAAAACTATGTAAAGCCCAAGTTGGGATTCAATAAAAACATAATAGAAGAATTAAAAGATAAAGTCATTAATTTTTCAGTTCAAGAAAAATTTATAGTCCTAGTTCTTGATGAAATGAAAATTCAAGAAAATCTTGTTTGGGACAAACATTCTGGAGAATTAATTGGTTATGTTGATTTGGGTGACCCTAGTGTTAATTTTGCAACGTTACAACAAGCTGATAAGCTTGCTTCTCATGTTTTAGTTTTTTTATTTAGAAGTATTGTAAATCCTTTTAAATACAGTTTTGCAAATTTTGCTACTACAAATATTACATCAGTGCAATTATTTTGTCTATTTTGGAAAGCTGTAGGAATTTTAGAAATCTCTGTTGGTTTAAAAGTATGCACTTTAATCTGGCTGAAGAAGAAGATAATTATGGTAATGTTGATGTGACTTACCGCACTGATAATCTATTTGCTGATGATGATGATAAAAGATTTATGTATTTTATTTTGATGTTCCTCATTTAATTAAAACAGCAAGGAACAGCCTTTAACATTCCGGAGCAGGTAAAAGCAATCGTTATATGTGCAATCAGGTTCAACATATTTTATTGTCTCATATTTCTGATTTATTTTATGAAGATTTAAAATGTCAATTACATGCATGTCCAAAGCTAACTGTTGAGCACATTAAAATAACTCCATTTTCAGCTATGAATGTTTGTCTAGCTGCACAAGTTTTAAGTGATTCATGTAGTACTGCATTAAAAATCTATGCACCATCAGATACAGCTTGGACAGCACAATTTTGCAAATATTTTAATGATTTTTTTGACTGCTTAAATGTTTGGAATACAAATGATTGTATATTAAAATGCAACTCTTTTTTGAAACAATTTTCTGACAGAAATGATGTTCGATTTACATGGCTAAAAGAAACATTTTTAAAGTATCTTTCTGATTGGCTTTTTTCTATTGAATCAAGATCTGGAAATTTTTCAAAAAGTGAGAGAAGTAATGTTTATTACTTGGCAAACTCATGAAGGTTTAAAAATCACAGTTAATTCTGTTATTGAACTTGTCAAATTTTTAATTAACAACAATGTAAGTTATATATTAACTGAACGGTTTTGTCAGGATCCTTTAGAAAAATACTTTGGACAACAATGGTCAATTGGTAGAAGAAAAGATAATCCTTCCTTGTTTGATTTTGGTTTCAATGATAATACAATTCGAAATCAACTTATATTTCACCCAATTGCAGGTAACTGTCAGAATGTCAATGAATCAAACAAAATATCAAGGGAGAGTACAACACGTATACCACACAGAAAATGGACTAACTCTGAAAAATGTATTGATATGAAAAGTTGACTTTTCAAGTGATTCTATAAAAATTTCCCTTATGTCTCCTTGTACTGCTGAAAACAAAGAAAGCAACATACATAAAAACGGCTATTTTCATAGTCACAAATCTTATTAAAAATGTTAAATGGCATAAAATATTGATTAGTTACATTAGAATTTTTTTTATATTTTATAATAAATTAAGTTTCAGTTAATTTTGCAGACCTTTTTTTACATTTACTTTTGTTACAATATAAAAAGACAACTATTATTCTTTTTATAAAACCTCTACAGGTATCCACTTCCCCCAAAAAAACTAGTGATTTCACAGGCAGATCTTAGTTATGATTAGTTGATGTATGCATGTATATATATGTGTGTGTGTGTGTGTGTGCGCGCGTGTGTCTATTAGGGGTAGAATTGATCTTTGAGTTGTTTTTGATCTATGAGTTATTTGTTGTTTATTATAATTATAAAACTAGTGTGTATAGTTAATTTTGGACTTCATTTTTAATTATTTTTTGTTTTCTTTTAGATAAGGGAGGGTCTCTTACCTAGCTTTTATTCCTATTAACAAATAACAAAAATTTTTAAAACTTATCTTTTTTATGACAAATAATTGCTAAAGTTACTATGCCAACCATGCTTTAATGAGATTTGTGGCTATGAAAATAACCGTTTTTGAGTGTAATATTCTACTAAACTATTATAATCCAATTGATGTCTTTTTCATTTTTGAGCGGAGAGATTTTGACTTTGTTTGAGTCTCTTTTTGATTTTGTGGATACTTAGTTTTTCTTTTGCATATGAAAAAGATCTTACTCTGACATAAAGTGTAATCAGATGATAAAATAAGCTTAAAGACAGTTCTTTGGAAACTCGATTTGTGCAAAGACTACAAAGTTCAGATATGTTAACCAAAACTCCACTGTTTTTTAAAGTTTCAGCTACAATTAACTCTGAATCAATTTTTTTTACAAAACTTTTACTTTGATGGCAAAAGAGAAACTCAACTTTTGTAAAAATTTCTAAAACTGGAGGAGATACTTTCCGCAAACCACCACGATTTTTAGCATTCACAAGTTTATCATAAGCTTCAGTGCATGTTTCTGTATTCTCAAAAAATTGTTCTGTTTTACCAGCATTAAGAAGTGAAAGGCAGTCTGTGCTTAACTTTTGCTGCCACAATCGAGAACTGCAAATTCTGCAATAAAATGTTCTTAATATATAACCACTTAGATAAAAGATAATTTCTTTATCTCTATCAGAAAGTTCAACAAATGATAAACCAATTAAATTTAAAAAAGAAGTATTGTAAAGTGAGTTTGTAAGAAATGCTAAAACATGATTGCATAGTTCATAGCCAAGAAGTCTCTTTGATTTTTTAGTCAGATTGCTAAAAAAAATTCCTTCATTAACGGTTTTGTAAAATTTAGGATAAAATCTTTCAGCATCACCATCATCTTTAAAACCAGCTATTACTGTCTCTAATAGAGATAGAGTTTGTTGTGAAGTATCTAAAATCATTGCATGATTAATCCTTAACTCATCTCTATACAAATCAATATAGCATTCGTCCTTGATTAAAGTAGTAATGCTTTTATCAAGCAGATTTTTAAATTCATCAAGAAGAATAGGTGGTTTAGGTCTTTGTATCGTTAAATCTAAAGGAATACTTTGATGCTTTGAATTTGTATACCTTGTAAGTCCTCTTTGAGATAAGCACTTCTTAGAACAAATTGTGCATGAAAATGTGCTATCATTTTGTTCACTAGATAACTCCAACAGCAAAGCATCTAAATCTTTAACAAAATTTTTGTCTTCAAAAAGAATATCATTCTCCAAAGAAAAAAATAATGCTTCTTTATCAAATTCACCATAGAGTTCTTTGTGCGTTTCCATTTTTTGTGCACTCAGTTCCTGGTCGTCCGACAAATTTCAAGTGTTTTGTATGATTATTAGAAAAATCAAGATATTACGGCCCAAGTGACCAGACTATCTATTTCTTATGACTATGGTAAAAGTTAAAAAATTGAAAAACTCTTATCTAAAGAATTACCCATTCTTTGATATATTTTAGTATATACTTAATATATCCATACTTACTATACTATTCATTAGTTTTTTTTTTAGAAAACTGTTGATTTTTGTTTTTCATTTTTTTATTTTTTTTCAGCTGTCCAAGAAATTGATAACAAACGTCATACAGGTAATGTCAGCTTATTTTCAAAGTTTTTTAATCTTTTTGATAACTTTTAAACGTTCCACATGAAAATGAATATGTTGCAATATACATCGATAAAACCTCGCGAAAATGAAAATGTTTTAATTTACATCAGTAAACCAGTGCGAAAATGAAATGTTACAATGAATCTCATAATTTGGTAGCCCTTAAAGAACATAATATAGTAAGCTATTAAAGTTGCAGCATTTAGCTCTAATCAGTTTTTGAGATCTGATTACTTAAATTGGAGGCCAATGCATTCTGGGTATGTATTTTTTAGTAATAGTTGCTACTCAATCTTAGTGTCATGTTGTATTTAGGTTTGATGATTTAGAATTGAAAAAAGGGTTAAAGCACATCTTGGCAAACTTTTAGGTTTTTTTAACAACTGTCTTTCTCTGCTATGAACTGTCAATAAATCACTCGACTCTTTCTAAGAAACCCAAGAAACTTTGCTACTAATAAAGTTTTTGCTACTAATTTAATAAAAGTACTTTACTAATAATAAAAATATATTTTATATAATATGCAGAATATGTATAACAGCGCTGCAATAGAGTCATAAATTGTTCATTTCGAATCTGAGTTTTAATTAAAGAAGACATAGTAGTTTTTTAATTAGCCTCTTGCATTACATAAAACGGTACAAATGTTTATTAGAGGCTATAAAACTATAGCTGAAAGACAACAGAATGACATTTAATCATATACAAATCTTTTCTTCGTTTGAGATTTAAGACTTCAAAAACAATTTTCAGTAACTTTTATTTGAATTAACAAAGGTCTTTTTTAATTTTTTAAGCTGAAATTGTTTTGTATTTTTAAAAAGACAATTTTTTTAAAATGAAATTGTAAAGTTTTTGGTTTTCATGGTGTTTGGATTCAGGTATGCTATTATTATAATTTTTTAGTAGATTTTTTATTGCTAGTATAAAATATATCTTTTCGATTGATACTGGAATGAATTAACATGAAATAAGACTCATCATCAATGATTGGTTTACAATTTTTGAATTTCTGACACATGAAAAAAATTATATATAGTGATTGCATGCCAAATCAAACCCACTGATTATCATGATGATCAGTTTGTTAACCCTATATGAGATGTTAAACCCTTAACTACATCTTTTCAGAACAACAACTGCATATTATAAAAAATTAAAGAATTTTTTTTATCATTTTTAAAACATTTTTATTACTTTTTAAGAATAGAATATCAAGGTTTCAAGTTCTTTAACACCTACACCAAGCTGATCTGTTCAGTTTTTTGTTCTACAAGTCTTTCCAGCATCAAGTAGGTGCTATTCCAACTTTTTGCATCAAAAATATCTGAGTAACTTATATTTTTTTGACAAAACTTTATATACATATAAAAAATTTCAGCCTATTTTATTATTAGCTAATTTGTTATTTTATTAACATTATTTTTATTACCATTAACTATCTAACTATTTTAATTACTATATTTTATCTGTTAGTTATTTTTTTATGATTTTTAGCAGTTAATAGTAGTTATTAGAATATCACTACATTACAAATATTATTGTTTGATGCTTGTTTCATCATCAAGTTTGACATAAATGTTGTATGCTTTTTTTGTGCAAGTACAACAGACTATATTAAAAAACAAAAAATCTTTCTACAAAACATAAAAAAGTAGAATACATATGCACTATCTGAGTGATACTTATCAAAGAATGAAATAAGTCTCTTCTTAATGCATTTGTTTAAGTAGATTTTTTGATTTACAGCCAGTCCACTAGGCACAAAATAGGGCTGAGAAATGCCATTTTCAGAAAAAGCAATCAAGAGAAAAAAATTTTTATTGAAACTTTTTTGTTTGATATTTACCTATAGATGGAGTAGATTTTACATTGCTAGTATAAAATATATAATTTTTAATATATGAACTGCTAACTGCAGAAAGGAAACAAGTCCAAAAAATTCAAAAATGACTTTTTACCATAAATCAGTTTTGAAAAGGTAGACACACTATTTACTGCTAAAAGGGATAAACCTGCTATAATTTTTATAGGCATGGCACCAGTTTGAATTTTGCGTTTACCGCAGGAAGGAAACACGTCCGGGACTTGTTCCTTTTCTGCGGTAAACATTAGTAACATAAAATAATAACATTTTGCTTGTGACTTACAAATTTCTTTGTTAATAATGAGTTATTCAGATGAAGATGACAATTCTTTAAAGAGAAGAAAGAAAGGAGTTGTTAATTCCGAAAGATATAAAAAATGTCGAAAAATGTCTGTTTTTATTTATCATGAAGGCGAAGGAGGTAAATGTTCAAACGAAGTATGCTCTATGCTTATGTGGTATGTAAAAAACAAAATTTCAGATGAAGTTAAAACTTTACACCTTTTTGGTGACAACTGTGCTGGTCAAAACAAGAAACACACCCTTGTTAGACTTATGATGGCTCTTTGTGAAATTAAGAGATTTGATAAAATAAATTTGGTGTTTCCTGTTAGGGGACATTCTTTTATGCCTAATGACCGTGATTTTGGAATTATAAGGAGAAAACTAAAAAAAGTAGAGAGATATTATGAAACTGATGAAGTAATTAATCTGATTAACAGTTCTTCAAACATTCCTAGAAAGTTTAATGTGAAAAAAATGTCATTTGAAGATTTTATTGACTACGGTGCCTGGTGGCCCAAGTTTTACAAGAGAACATGCTTAAGCAATGACTCTTATGGAAAAAAGGTACTAAAATCTAACAAAATAACATTTTCAATCTCAAAATATCGTGAGATGTCAGTTTCTTCTGATGAACCTGCGGAGATTGAATGCAGTATGCATATTGCTGGATTGATAAGTGACATTTTTCGCTTACGAAACACTATAGGAGACTTTGAACTACCAACTAATAAAGCTTATTCAGCTGTATTATCCATCAACCACTTAAAAATTGTAGATATAAAGAAAACTTTGGTTTATATTCCGGTTGAAAAGCTCCGATTTTGGAATGAAATAACGTTATGGCCTGTAACTACTGTGCCCATTCAAGAAGATCAACCAACTGAATAAATAACGTTCTTAAGTTGTAGTGTGCATTTTATTATGATAATAAAACAATAAAATAGCATTATTTAATTAGTGCAGCCTAAATAAATCACTTTTTAAGATTTTAGTAGTTTATTTTTTATTTTTAAACCTCGTTTACTGCAAAAAGGGATCATGTCCATGTTTGAAAATGTGTCCTACACTCATAACAAAATATATTTAAAAAATTATATATATATCTTTCGAACCCCTACTAACTGTTGAATAACTAGGAAAAAATTGAAAACCCAAAGTTTAAAAATAAAGGGTCGAAACAGTTTTTTGTCTTTCCTGTAAAATTAGGATTTGTGGACTTGTTGCTATTCTGCGGTTAGCGATTCATATTTAAAATAAATATATTAAAAATTATATATTTTATAAATATATAATAGCATGCTATTGATTAATCTTTTATTATTTATCTTTAGTTTTTATAATGCATAAGCGTTTGTTTGGTTGTAGTTGTAGCTGCCATTATCGGTCACTATTACTATGTGGTATTTCAATGCATATTTGTTTATTTTATTAAATTACAAATTATTTCATTCCTTCCTTGAAATATGTTTGAAAAAAAATTAACATTTTAGCATAAAAAACACTACTTACTGTTTAATTTACTTAAGCAACTTAAACATTCATTCCCAGTGTCGTAGGTAAGGTCTGGGAAGGGTAAGTTGAAACAATGCGGTTTAAAGAATGGTTTCATATATTTTTCCTAAGTGTTTCTTAAACTTACAAGAAATTCTAATAAAAACCTAAAAAATAAAAATAAAAAAAAAAAAAAAATGCTTAAAGCCTACAAAATATTAAATTCTCATTTATAACATAAAATATAAAAAACTATAATAGTTAACAGATGTATAAAAAAATTAGTAATAAAAATAATACAGTATTAATGGTAAATAAACCTGTCAAGTAAGTTTCCAATGTTGTTAGCTGTGTGCCTTCCCAGAAATAATGTACAACAAGAAACTTTTTTAGCTGGAATTGCGAATCAACTAAATGGAACGTGAGGGCCTGGTAAGGGTGGTGACTACACGATCTCTAAGTGTCCGTACTGAAAGCTACTCCATCACAAGAAGGCAGATCCGATTTAAATATCTTGTCAACTTCAGTTTTCACATTTTCATATAAAATAGCCAATTTGTACCTAGAAAATATAATAGGTTTAATAATTTAGTTTGAATAAAATTTATGAATTTCACAAGGAGAGCATAGGCTTCATTAACCAATCAAAAATTTTGTTGTTATGTTAAGCAATCAGCTTAGGCTAAATTATCTTACTTAGTTTAGAAACAAATTAGTTTGATCAAGTTAGATTTAAATTTAGAATATATAATCTCAAAATATAACGTTCTCATATTTAACAATTTTAATTTAAAGGTTTTAGTAAAATTTAAGATTTTTAAAAGAAGTTTTAATATCTGTTCGAAATTCTGAAAGTTTCTGAAATGTCTTTAATATAATTTTCTACTTAATATCTACTAATTCCTATAATCCTAATGCATAATAGGTATCTTAAAGGACCTGACATCATACCAGGTCACTCTTACTCAAAGCCTTGATGTTAATTTCAGAAAAAAATTTAAAAAGTGCTAAAAAGTTCTGATAGGATCAAAACTCTGAAAAAAATGAGGTAATGTAGAAGCTGAGTTTTTATCTGAGGTTTTATCGGTGTGACCTAGTTTTAATTACAGTTCATATAAACTATGAAGCAGAAATGTGTAATCTGAAAAAATTGAAGCAAATAGTTCATAAAAAGACATTGAACATAAGATTTAGCTGTCATTCCTAACTATGTAGTTAAAATTTTAGTTACAAAATATGGCCAATGTGGAATGTATTAACATGATATACAAATCCTACTAGTTTAGCACAGCCATGCAATGAAACTGAAATTATTTTCTATTAGTTTATTAATTGAGAAAAGGTTGTCGGTGACTTCATACTCATTATAGGTTCCAAGAAATTCATGAATTCCTTGAAGCCTGAGGACTCCACTAGAGAAAAAGGCACTGAACAAGAAACTTAGTAATTTCTAAGTCTAGACGAAGTTGTTTCTAGTTGTCAGAAGGGATATTTTGTCAGAAATGTCTAGCTAATGAGGGTTTGTTGTAACTTTGGTTTCTTAGCAACAGGATTAGAAACACAGTTACTTTCATCGGTTGACACACTAGACTCCAGCTTTGACTTCTTTGGTTTATCTCGACTAAGGTAAACTACAGTGTCCTTAGCTTCACATTTCTTTGCTGCTTCGACTTTTGTTAACAACTTCTATAAAAAACAATATTTTATGAACCTTTGAAAAATAACTATTTAAAAAATCAGAAAATATTCGAAACTTTCTTACATTTTTACAAAACATTTTATCAAAAAAAATTAAAACTCTCTAAAGATCACTTTTAGCAGGAAATTTCTTAAAACCGATCAATATAAAAATACATTCAATAACTTCAAATTATTGCATAATTTAAAATATTCTGCTCTGAGTCCAATCCTATCCCATTACCACCAGTGTTTATCAAACAGGAATTCTGGTAATCAAACAGAACATGTGTTTTGAGAGTTATGGACAGGTTCAGCACAAGATATGATGATATAATTTTTTACTAGGTCTACATTTACTTGAGGCTATATCTCCCTTTACCATAAAGTTTATCTTGGATACCAAGTTGAGCTTTTTGGGTCCATTCATGGTATTTTGATATGTATGGCAAAGAATATATGGCTTACAAATTCTTGACTCTTGTATCCATATTCTCTTTTATTAGAGAGTGATTGATCGTTTATTTTAGTTTATTAGACGACTTTTGTTGAATGCTGAAGTCAAAGTTAGGCTTCGGTTTCGTTATAAGAATTTTAGGTTAGAATTCGTATTCAATTAAATTCAGGTCTTAATCCTAAATTTTTTCAGTAAAATTAGATGCTAATCAAAAATTCTAATTATACTATTATAATAAAAAATTGAAGCCGAAGTTCACAATTTTACTAATGAAATTTTATTGCGTACAAAAAAAAGTTCTTTTTATGGATTAAAAAAAAGAAGAAGCTAAGCTAAGAAGTTTGAATATAAAATTTAGTAGATGAACAATAGAAATTGTACTTGTGATGTTTGTGAGGTTTAAGCTCAAAATTCATATCAGTTAAATTTGGAGTACGAACTTAGGGTGAAGTTTGCGTTTTAGTAAATTTTGTGGTTTGAAATCAAATAAAAAATCTTACCTTATTTCAGTCAACTTCGTAGTACGATTTTGGCTCAACTGAATACCATGACTTCGGCATCACTTACTACCAATTTAACACCATAAAAATTCAGTTTTTTTTAATATTTTGGCGGAATCCTTTTTCTAAAGAAAATAAACCTCCATCTTTTTGGTTTTAATTTCTGATGTCTTTTTCTTATTTGTTATTTATGTTGTTTGATTGAATTTTTTTTTTCAGCCAACAGCAGCAATTTCTACTCAATGGAAAAAAAATGCTCAGGAATTTGTCTTATATTTGTTACAGACAGCGATAAATTAAATTTAACAAACCGAAAAGACAAGGAGTTACTAAGAAAAACGTTTTCCTACCTGAGATTTCAAGTTATAGTTAAAAGTAATAAAAATACTGAAGAAATCTTAAAAATAATTGAAAAAATAGGTTTTAAATATAAAAATTACGACTGCTTTGTTGTCTGTGTTCTTTGTCGCAATTATGAAAGTTCCGCAGAAAGCAATAGAAGTGTACTGCAGACAGACAGCATGGCAGCAAAAGTCACTAGTTTGTCCCGTTTGCAGAATAAACCCAAGCTTTTTTTTATTCAAGCTTGGGAAACAGTATCAAATCAATCAAATACTAACCAACATGATATTAATAAGCCATATATGCTTAAACAACACGTTTGGAATGACAAAGACATTTTTTTCTCAGTTGCCCGAGGTAACAATCTTGTATATGTGTGTGTGCGTTTACACATTCTTTTTTAAATAGATAATACAGATTTCCTTCATTTTGCAATACATTACTAGGTTTAGCTTTTGATTTAAATACTGCATTGTTTTGTAATGCTACCCATGGCCTACTACAAACATGGCCACATATACTGCATTTAAGGGCAAAAATTTGTCTGTCAATTAACAGAACTATAATCTAAATTACTTATTAAAATGTATAGTTAAATTAATTTACTTTTAAAAACAACAATCACAAAGTTTTCACAATAAAATCAATATTTTGTTATTTGTCTAAGAAACAATGTAATATGGTGTTATGTATTTTTTTCATTTACCGTTCCTGGTTTGTCAAACGTCATCTTTTCTGTTTTATCCATTTTTAAATACAAACCAGTGAAAAATCTGTTGCATGATCTTCAGTTGTTATAGCTCGCACATAAAAGAAAAGGGTTTTTTTTTACTTTTTATTTTGTTTGTTTCACAATTATTGAGAACAATCCAATCAAACTCATCTGCCCATTTATGCTCATGTGGCCAGAAAAAAGATTTAATATTTAAAAAGATGTTGTTTTAACTTATTTGGATTTAAAAAAAAATAAGTTAAAAAGTTGTAAAACATTTAGGAGACAATGAATTTTTAAATATGCACAAATGTTTAAAGTAGATGTAAAATCAATTTGAATTTCATTTTTAAAATCTCTTTTCCTTCTCTCCCCTTTCCTTTCCATAATCTTGCATCGAAAATTTAACCTATAAGTTCATGTATTGGGTATTGGATAACTGATAAATATCAATTTTGACCCTTAAAACCTATATTTTGATATTTACTTTTTCTTTTCTTTAAAGATTTTTTTGGTCTACTAATTTACGCTCTAAGATGACAAATCCCGCTGTGTTATAGTAAGGAAAGTGCTTTAGAACTGATTTAGAAATAGAATTCGAATTCGTCGAATAAACTGAAAGAAACTTTTTTAAAAAACAAATGTCGATCTTTGTGAAATTTCTGAAATGAGTTTGATTAGATTGTTCTCAATAATCGTGAAACAATCAGAATAAAATGTAAAAAACGCTTTCCCATTAACTAACTCTTGTCTTAGGATGATAGATAGCTTTCATAATATGAATGATAGATATCTTAGATCTTTTGAACAAACTTTCCGGTTATGTTGTATTCGAATATGTTGCTTAACAGGAAATCTCCTCAACTCAAAGCCTACAGAAGGTTCGTGGTACGTAAAGAATCTCTGTGAAATTTTGATGAAAAATGCTACAAGATCTTCGTTGGTAGGAATGTTGTCAATGCTGGGTGATAAATTTCGATCTGATTGTAACAGTAGTCACGTAAATGAAATATCTGAAATGACTATGCAGCTGAAGTTCAAAGTTAAGAAAAAAACTGCGTTGTGCGTTTTGTTATAGAGATCTTCTAATCGTTTTAGCGTGCAGTCAGAAAAATGTGAGAGAAAAGAGTTTGCCCAAAAGATCTACGTTTCTTGATTTTTTTGCACGGAAAGCATTTGAATACAAATTTTAAATTTTTTTTTTTTTTTTTTTTTTTTTTTTTTTTTTATCTTTTGAGCTGAAATAAAAGAAATTTTTTTATTCAATTAGTTTTTTTTACATTTTATGTGAAATCATTTTTTAAGTATTTATGTACAGAGGTGTTTAACCATGGATCACGAGTCTCGCACCCCCATCTTTTATATATTTTTTTCTACATGTTTTTATTCAGTAAAGAGTATTTTGTTTTCAGTCCATTAGTTTATTTATTTAAATGCACAGCATTTGTTATTTTATGATATCTAAGATTATTTTAAATTTGAATAGGTCATTATATTTGCAAGACACGCTGTCCACTCTCTTAAATATCAAATGAGTACATACCCCTTAATCTCATAAAAAGATGTTGCGCCTAATACCATGTTCACACGGGCGACATTTGACGGAACATTATTCCGAAAGAAATGTTACCGGAACAAAGTATTCTTCAAAATGTTCCTTGCAGCATTCACACGTAAAATCGGTTTGACGGTACATGAAAGGAATGTCGCTTAAATAAACGTTAACTAATGTAAATAGAATTAAATCGTTATGATATAGCAATTTTCCCTAAAACAAAATAAAGTTATATTTTTTGCATATAATTTTTGGATAATTGTCTTTGAGTAAAGTTTTTTTAACATAATAACTGAAAAACGAGACTGGATATAACGACACATATCTCTTTTAAAGATATATTAAATAATAAAAGATAATATAAATAAAAAATAATATATTAAATAATAAAAGATATATTAAATAAATAATATATTATATATATTTAAGGATAAAAATGTTTTAGGAAGTAATTATATTCTATTTTTTATCTATATAATCAGTTACTTTCAATTAAACCATTCCTTCTGACTATCAACTAGGCCTAGTATAGACTGAGCTAAACTCTGTATGAGCTCAATATCAACTTTATTAAAGCAATACTTGATCCTGAAGCGTAATTTTCTAAGATTTTCTGCATATCAATTATTCTTGTATCTTGTATCAATTATTCTTGTAGACAAGGCCTTTCAAAATCCTTCAAAAAAATTTGATAGGATGGCATTCTGGCAAGTTTGCAGGGTTCTCCGCTTTCTCAACTGAACGCACTTTTTTCTTGTTTAGGTATGTGATAACTGTTTTTGATTAGTAAGATGATGCCAAATCGGGTCAGAATATATATGCACCATCTGAATGATACTTATCGATTAATGGAATAAGTCTCTTCTTAATGCATGTGTTTAAGTAGATTTTTTGATTTACAGCCAGACCATTAGCGCAAAATAGGCCTGAGAAATGCCATTTTCAGAAAAAGCAATCCATAGAAAAACTATTTTTTGTTTGGTATTTAGCTGTAGATGGAGTATATTTTAAATTGCTAGTACAAAATATATTGTTTCTATTTATACTGGAGTGATTTAACGTGAAAAGACTCATCATCAGTGATTGGTTTACGATTTTTAAATTTGTGACACAGTTGACTGCATTTAGTTCTAGAAACTGCTCTTTGCTGGTCAGAATGTTTTGGAAATATCTTTTTTTTCTTGGTTTAATTTTTTTCTTTTTTTTTTAATGTTTTACTAATGTGTTGCTGAGTGGTGTTGAACTTTTTTTAGCTGCCTATAGTTGAGAAACTCCGTCTTTATGGTCAAACAAGTTTATACACACGCTTTCTAGTCTCTTCTTATTTTGAATATGGTTTTTTATTCATTTTTCTATCATTATAATTGTTATCATTATTATTATTATTATTATTATTATTATTATTATTACTATTATTATTATTATTATTATTATTATTATTATTATTACTATTATTATTATTATTATTATTATTATTATTATTATTATTATTATTATTATTATTATTATTATTATTATTTTTATTACTATTATTATTATTATTATTATTATTATTATTATTATTATTATTATTATTATTATTATTTTTATTATTATTATTATTATTATTATTATTATTGTTATTATTATTATTATTATTATTATTATTATTATTATTATTATTATTATTACTATTATTATTATTATTATTACTATTATTATTATTATTATTATTATTATTTTTATTACTATTATTATTATTATTATTATTATTATTATTATTATTATTATTATTATTATTATTTTTATTATTATTATTATTATTATTATTATTATTATTATTATTATTATTATTATTATTATTATTATTATTATTATTATTATTATTATTATTACTATTATTATTATTATTATTATTATTATTTTTATTACTATTATTATTATTATTATTATTATTATTATTATTATTATTATTATTATTATTATTATTATTTTTATTATTATTATTATTATTATTATTATTATTATTATTATTATTATTATTATTATTATTATTATTATTATTATTATTATTATTATTATAATAAGCTGAAACATTGTGGAAAATTTAAGTTTTTTAGATATTATGTATTCGTCTATCACCTACTAAGAAGAATAAATAAATTGAATCTGGCAAAAAAGAAACAAAGAAGTGCTTGAAGTATGAATTAACAGTTAGACTTTAAAATTGGTATAAATTTTTTATGCATTTAAATACTTTTGCACACAATTTAACTAATTATCTCATGCATATTCTAGAAGAGATGTAAGTCTAACCCCAACAATTTTCACTACAAATTTGTTATTTCACTTTAAGACTGCTTTAAGCCTACTACATTTTGAAAGTGTTACATACAACTTCTTTTTAATGATAACAAAAGAATAATATAATGTAAATCATATTTCAGTTTAAGCCTAACAACCTAACATCAACTTTATAAAAAGCCTAGCTTGAATTGCTTTAACATTAAATATAAATCTTACAGTAAACTATTTAATAATAAATCAAGTAACACTGATTTTACAATCTTGACACTTTCATCCGTTACATTTTACAAATCTCTAATATTCGTCATCTTAAATAATGATTTCTTTTTTTTTTTTTGAGAGTTGAAATCATGATCTGAGGTGATGGTGCTATTTCCATCTGTTCTAATGTAAAGTTCGCTTGATAGAGTACTTGAATAAGGATTATAAAAATACCTTCCCAATTCCGCTCTTCCAAATTTGTCAGTCATTTTTATATGCTCTCGATTTTAAAAAAATCATTTATCATGAATTTCACAATTTACCAAAGCGTGTTGACGACGTTTTGAAATTCATTTCCTTCATCAAATTTTTTCAAGACGTAGAGGCACAAGTGACCGCAATAGGAAGTGTCACCAAACTGAACCCTTTCTCTGTTGTAAACGACTGGGCTTTTTAAATATTCGACGAGAGGAGATTGGGCGTAAGAGTCAAAACTGTATTTTTTATCTCCGTCTTTGCGCCAGCACACCCAAATAAAACCCATTCGTGCTGGAGTCTCCTGTGTTGACGATTCTGCATTCTTTTTTCCTTGTCTTTTTTGGCAATTCGTTTCTCACAAAAACGCCTTTGAAATTTTTAATTTTTAATTTTTTTGCTGCCTCCATCAGCTGAAAGTTTTTCAGAAGCTTGTTCGGCAAAATGATTCTTTCTACATTGATCATTTTATTTTAGTTTTTAAAAAAACCTCCTGTATGCCCGTAAGCCAACGTGTGTATCCCTTCTTCCAAGATGATTCTTTTAACATCATCTGCACTCAGTGCGACTTTGTTTATTTCTTCCCTGTAAATTTCATGTAAATTGGACCTGATGATGCTCATTTTACTTACCTTTTCTTTTTTACTTACCAGACAGTTTTTGTAATCCTCATGCGTGATGCATTTTTTAACCACATTTTTTTTCACCACTTTGCATTTTTTAGATTCAATTTCATTGAGCTTGTACGAATACAATTTTGAACGGAGACCAACAAATTCCTCGATCTGTTTTCCCGAGGTCTCATCTTTAAAGATCCCGACCACCTTTTTGTTTGCACAAACCTTGAACCCAACGTTTTTAACGGCGGGATAAACTTTTTCAAATTCGCTCGTGTCGAATCTGCTCTCTACATCTTCAGAAATGTCTTTGTAAAAATCGTCCGTCTTGATTTCATAAATCAACGAGTCCGTGTCCGTCAGCAACAACTTTGCGCGATCCGAATACATTTTCCTGATTTAATCATAATGAAACTCAAACATCAAAGTTTTGCTCAAATCCAAGATGCACATTCCCAAATAAATCGGCTTGTCGTAAACCAGCTTTGTTCTTTTCATGTGAACCGCAATCAAGTTTTCATCGAATATCGTGTGTCGGTCGTAATTGGGTTTGAGGATAATTTCACGACTTCTTCTCTTTTGGTCAACAGTCTCACGTTCACTCGTTTTTCGATATTTTCCATGATTTTTCCAAATACCGAATTGTTCATCATCTTGAAAAAATCCTTTTCAAGCTGATGAACAATTCGGTATTTGTCATTTGCGGCTTTTGTTCTTAAATTGGTGTTGAGATCGATGTATTCTTTTAACCAATCCCGCTCTTTAAACTTTAAACCTCTATGCACCTTCGCAATTTTTTATCCCAGCCGCTCGTACAACTTGAGATTCTCGCAGTGAAGGACATAATTCTTCTTGTTGTTCAAATTTGGCACGAGTTTTTTCACTTTGTTGATCGTCATTCTCTCAGGCGCCAAAGGGTAATTGTTGTGCTCGTCATGCAGACTTTCAGGATAATCCAAATCCACTTCCAAAAGGAACGGCATTGATTTCCAATCTGAGAGCTCGCTTTCACTCATCCATTCAAACCCGTGCGTGGGAAGAGGTTTACTCATCGCCCAGCCGTACCAGTTGTTGGCGTCAAAGTACTGAACGTAGGTCGACTCTTTGCTCGGATCAAACGAGTCTCCCATGTATTTGTTGTTTGATTTTCCCAATCGGTTTGGAATCATGCTGACTCCTCCTCGGATTCCTTTCTTGATCATCAATATCATGCCAAATCGCTCAACAATTCCAATTTTATTTTGGTTATCTTGAGCGCGGCGTCCCATGCCAATCCAGGAGACGTAAAGTACCATGCAGGGTCGAGTTTGTAATTGCTAATGCAAACGTCTCTGAAATTCTCAAAAACATCAGCCATCCTTAGCACGTCGGACACGTTGTATAAGTCGTGATAATCTTTGAACGTTTTGCACTGAAACTTGTCCCATACTTCTTTGGCGTGCGAATAATTTTCATCGCTTATTCCTTCGTCGTTGAGCTTTGAAAAGAACGACTCTTGGGGAGGCAATTGCGCCTCAGAAAACTGTAAGAGTACACCTCTTTTCTGAGCAGCAAATCAAACTGCTTTCCAGAAAAGTAATTTCCAATGTTCTTGCATTGATATGGTGTCAGATTTTTGGACAAGGCGTCTAAACTGGAAACCATGAATCTGAAACTGTCGATAAATCTCAATTCTCGCTTCACCTCAATCATCTTACCCTCTTTTCCATTTTCCAATTTCTTTTGAAAAGCTGATATAATTCTCCTCATTGCTGGGGATGCAGGTTAATTTTCCACCTGATAATTTCTTGATGAACAAGTGGCTGTTGTAACCAGATAAATTGTGAAAAACAACAAGAAAGAATTTTGGAATTTTATATTTTGCGTTGTAACTGTTGTGAGCAGCACCTCTGTACTTTCCAGTCAGGTGGCAGTGGTTGCTCACTTTGTCATTTCCTAGATCTTCTTCGCAAATGTGACACACTTTTGTCGAGTTGAAATCTTTTCGATCCTCATCGTTCATAACCATTTTTGGAAATTTTGTCATCTCGTAAATCTCCTTGATGTCTTCTTCCAATTTCTCCACAAATATTTCGGCGATGTCATCTGTTTTGCTTGACCAGTAAACGTCACCGGCTTTTGTTTGTAAATGGTTTTGTCGAAGCATTTGCTCGCTGCTCATTCCCTGCAAACAATTTCAGCCGTAATGTGATTTGTGCTGATGTGCTGATGCTTGCAAGGAAATGAGTCGACTCAAACTTTTAATCAAACAGTAATATGACGTCTCCTCGTTTGAAATGAGCAGCAAATTGATTTGATGCTTTCGATCGATATGTTTGGATATTCTCAAAGGGTAGATGGTCTTATTTTTACATCCAAAAACATGGACGCCAATGTCTTGATTGTTTTCCTCAGTTTTTTTAATTTGCGGCAACGAGACTGGAAATTTCATCTCTTCCCAATTCAACTCTTTCGACTTTTCAATCAACTCTTTGTCGATTCTATAACCATGTTCTTCCTTCATATTCAACGCTCTCGTCACGCACCACTTAAAGCATTCGTTGTTTTTGTTGGTTATCTTGAAGATCGCCTTTTTGCTCAACAGAAAAGTATCGAGAGGAATGTGAGACCTCGCGCTGATGGGGTTGTAATCGATTAAGGTAACGTCCATTTTTAAAATGGCGGAAACTCTGCAATTTAAGCCCATCTTGTTGTATTTGACCATGTTCTGCAGGATGGCTTCTTTAGCTCTGTCGTAAAATTCTCCCAAATCCGTCGCTTCCAAAACAATGGCAGAGTTGGACGAAAAAGGAACAACTCGAAAAGGAACAATTCGAGTTATTTCCTCTCCAGTCGTGATGCTCACACATTTCAACTCACACGTGAGGACAAAGAAAATTTTTTTGTTTTTATTTCCTCTCAGGATTTTTATCACTCCATCTCTCGCCAGGTTTAAAAAAGAAGAGGCGTCTTTCTGCTTGTTTTCGACTTGATGTGAAAATTGTTTGAAGACGCGATCCACCGCATGCTTTGTCAATTTAAACTCAATTTGTGGACTTTTGTAAACTGTTTCGCGCACGAGCGATTTGAGAGAGTCAATATTTTTTTCTCATTTCAATCCCCACATCGCTCACTTTTTTCTAGATTGGTTCTGGGACGTACCGATTTACCCACTCCACAACATCGTTTAATTTATTCGAAACAAAAGAAGAAACGTTTTTTGCAACTGTTGTCAGCCTTGAAAATAATCCTGGTGTCAATACAGGTGACGAATCCGGAAGTCGAGGGTATGACGTGACGGACGCAGAGCAGGAACCGGCCTTTGAACGACAGGGCGTGAAGCAGAAACCGGACGCAAAGCTGCTGCCGTGGATGTGTGTCTGAAAGACTGAGCGTTCTCACGAGATCGGCCTTTCGCATTTTGGAATAATTTTTCACTTTTCGCTCTTTCGCGATTTCTCGCAATTCTTTCACCGTTTTGTTTTTCATTTTTATTAGCAAAAGATTTTTATTTATGCCATTTTCAATTTTTTAAATTCAGAATGGAATTTAAAAAAGTCGCTTGCAAGTATTCCGGGATCCAAAGGATTAAAAAAGTCAAAGATTTTTCCACGGAACTTAAAAAATCGAAGATTTTTAGGGATCTAATTCATATGGGTCTGAAAGACCTAAAAAATCATCCCGTCATCGGAGACTTTTTTCAGAATTTCAACTTTAAATCCATCTTTATCCAACTTTCCATCTCAATTCTCAAAGTACTGCCAACTGCGTCTCGTCTCTCTAATCGCCTTGTAAATGGATTTGTACTCGGTCACCTCACCAGTTTCAACATGGATCAGTCTTACAGTCACAGGATTTTTTCTAATCAGACCAAGCCTTTCTTACTTGGGGTCAACTTCTTTTTTTCTTTTTTTCATATTTTCTTGGTCTTTCAACAGGCCTCTTTTCTTTTGAGCCTTCCAAAAGCAAATCTTTACCTATCAGATTATTTTCAACCGCGATAATTATCAACGGTATTAAATTGTTTGACGTTTTGGAAACTCCATTTTCTTTCAGCAAATTAATTAAATCCTTTTTCGTGTATCTCATTTTTATTACGGAAGATTTTTATTTGTCATTTCAACTTTTTTAAAAGCCTTTTTTTTAATTTTCTTGTTAAAAATTTAAAAAAATTTTCTTTGAAGAAATCAGAATGAAGTAACCAGATATGTCATTCCTGATTCATCAATTTCAATAAGATATAACTCTCCTGGTTTAAGAATTTCATTCAGACCGTTTTCCAGCTCATCTACGTCCAACTCTTGATCTGACTCTTTTTTCCTCTTTCATTTTTCTTTTTTCTTCTTTCATTTTTTTTTTTTTTCTTCCTTCATTTTTCTTTTCTCTTCTTTCATTTTTCTTTTTTCTTCAAGCATTTTTCTTCTTTCATTTTTCTTTTTTCTTCAAGCATTTTTCTTCAAGCATTTTTCTTTTTTCTTCAAGCATTTTTCTTCTTTCATTTTTCTTTTTTCTTCAAGCATTTTTCTTCAAGCATTTTTCTTTTTTCTTCAAGCATTTTTCTTTTTTCTTCAAGCATTTTTCTTTTTTCTTCAAGCATTTTCATCTCTTCTTCCATTTCTTTTTTTGAAGAAAAATTAAATACAATCATATCATATGATTTCCATTTTCTTCATTTGGCAAGATTTTATTTAAGTCAGTTCAATTTTTTTAAATCTTTTTAAATTTTCTTGTTAAAATTTAAAATGTGGGTCTGACCGTGAAATTCTTCGATTTTTTTAAGATTTTTCGAATCCGTGGAAAATTCTTCAAATTTTTTGATTCATGTGGGTCTGAAAGACCTAAATCCTTTGGATCCCGGAAAATTCTTCGAATTTTTTAAAATTGCAAGCAATTCCCGGAAAAATCGGAGATTTTTTTAATTTCAAATTCCTTGTACACAACGTCGTTTGATTTAAGCAAGTGAAGTAAAAGCGTGATTTTGAGCATGCTCGCGATTCTTTTTTTCTCTTCAAAATCACAATCCAAATGAAGCGCATATTTGTCGATCGCTCTCAGCTTGCCTCTTTTCTTCAAGTTGTTCCAATCTTTGATATGCTCTATGATCTCTTTCTCCAATCGTTAATATTCAGTCTCATCATTCCACACGAATTTGTAAAGCTTGTCTCTCTCTTTCTTGCTGAATATTTTTGGGATTTGAAAATTTCCGTTTTTGGTGGCGTAACCAGAATCATGAATAATAACACCCTCTTCTCCAAACGCAAGAAGCTCAAGATGCTTTTTCTTATTCATATCACCTTCTCTCAAGCTGCATTCCAGAAAAAACGGATAAAACCGACAAGTAGTGAAAAAGTTGCTCTTTTTTTTTCTTCTTAAATTTCACAAGTGAAATCCGTAAAAATCTTTGATTTTTTAGATCCTTTGGATTTAACCTAAATGGGTCTTTCAGACCTAATTTATGCGAATTAAATTCATTCCCTTGCGAAATTTAAGCAAATCATGGATCCAATTCATGTGGGTCTCAAAGACTTAAAACTCCTATTTGAAATCCATCTTTATCCACCTTTCCATTTTGACTTTCCAAGTAATGCCAACCGTGTCTCGTCTCTCTAATTGTCTTGTAAAGGGAAACATACTCGGTCACCTCACCAGGTTCAACATGGGTCAGTCTTACAGTCGCAGGATTTTTTCTAATCAGACCAAGCCTTTTGTACTATTCTAGGTCTTCTAATAAGCCTCGTTTCTTTCACCTCTTTTTTTTGGTCTTTCAACAGGCCTCTAATCTTTCACATCTTCCATCAACGCATTTTTATCTATTAAATTATTTTCAACCGCAATCATCATCAGCGACATTAGGGGAGAACCTTAACAATTGGGACGATTATCGAATGGGACAAACTTAGTTTCAAAGAGTGATAGAAATAAGAATTCAACTGACCGACTCATCCATCCTATTGCGCTATGACTGTAATGACATTGGATGTTTTATTGTGTTTTCAAATGTAAAAAGTAATTTTTAAAAATGTTTTTGTTTTTCTAATTTTGCAGCGGTTTTTGAAGTTATGGAAAATAAAATTCCATCTTTAAATAAATAGCCGTCTCTATTATTACAGTGTGTAAAACATTCAAGCTTAAATAATGGTGTTTTTGGTGTGACTAATCATTTTTGGATAAAGTGATGCGCATATTGAATGGGACAAAATACAACTTATTGAATGAGTTTAATAAGGTATTATTTACAGCTCAGCAGAGGGATGCTGCAGTCCCTTACTTTTATCCCCATGGGTAATAGGTATTATTTACACACTTTTATACGACAATATTTTAAAATGAAAAAGATCCACTTTGATTGAAATTTAATTAGAGTTAAAAAGTTTAAAGTTAAAAAATTTTTTTGAGCGGTCTTTATATATGTACTTTTTTAACTATATTTACATTTAATAAACTTATTTGAAAAATGATTGAACTAAACACGTTCATTTTTAACATTCTTTTATGTTTGTCCCATTTAATGAGACATACTTAATGAATGGGAAAAATGTCATGCTCCAATAAAACTCTCTTTTTTTACCAATAGCCTAATGCAAATCCAATTTTTTTGTTTTACAATATCATTGAGCAAGAGTCGGTGGTTGTCAAAAATACTTTATTATATATATTAAACAATTTTATCTATTTTTTTATTATGTAAAGAATAAAAAATTTATTTAATTCATTTTTTTAACATGATCTTCGAGACCTATGAATTAGGTCCAACATGATTAGGTCCTTTGGACCAATTCATGCGGGTCCAAAGGACCTAATTCATGTTAATTCGCAAGCGAATTTAATAATTTGAGATCCTCTTTGAGAATCAATGAACTTCATGTGGGTGCCTCGCACCTAATAAACAATATTCGTTCTGTTTCCGTCTGATTTATTCCTTAACAATTTATCAGAAATAACAACGGCAAAGGCTTGAGTGTCTGCAGGAGCTTTTGAATTAAATGTAGCTTTAATTTGCACATCTAACACTGAAGATTTTAATCTCTCAGCCTGCTTGCTCACATCAAAAACAAAAAGTGGGAAAATGTATTGTAATTTAATGCGGACAAGTTTTAGATAAAATCTTTTGTCAAACTTGGCGGCATCTCTGTAAGCCCTTGAGTAATTTTTGTATTTGAAGGACAAGTTGTAATCGACAGCAGGGTATTTTTCACCGTTTAAAGCGACGTACATGTTTTTCAAGTCGCAGTGATCAAATACGGACGGGTTAATCTCTTGACTGCCTTCTTTAATTGTTTGGAACCCAACAATGACGTACCTAGGTCTTTTACTGGCGGATCTTGCGCTCAACCTCCATCTGAATGTATTCGATACAGCCACAGCGATTGTGTCGCACTGTCTGGATCTGAACGATATGGGCACATCCACTTTCGATTCAATGATTTTGTAAAGATTGCTGCTAGCCAAAACAGATAGAGTGATATGATGCATAAACAAGGACAATATGCTAAGATCCACTTTTCCTGCGGCTGTTGCGGCTGATCTAAAAATCGCATCAGTGTCGCTCTTTCTCACAAGAGTAATCGTGTTTTTAAATCCGTAAAGCACTTTATCGTAATCATCGCAAAATTCGAAAATGTGCCTTAAAGGAATGCAGAACGAAAACGTTCCTTTATCTTCACTCTGTGTAATGATGTAATTTTGTCTTTGTTTAGCTCCAGTGTTATTGACAAGATCTGCTAAAGCCGTTGTGTCTCTTTGCCACAGCTGATTCATACCCTCCGATATTTGGAACTCCACTGGATGTTTGAGATAGCCAAGCATGGTGGTGGCTTACCCTGGGCTGTAAACTGCTTCCACTTTTTAATTCGACAATTGATATGAAATCTGGCTGAACAATTGCATGATCCCATTGTTTCCAAGAGTAACAACCTCCGTATCCGCGTAGGATGTTCCATCTACTTTTAAAAGTCTTCCTTCAACCAAAATGTTTGCCTCAGATGGAAGAGTGAACAAGTCTTGCTGCTCGATATTGATTCTTATTTCTACAGGAGTATTTATCTTTAGATTGATTGGCTCGTATTCGTGAAACTCAAATCTTTTGATTTCTTCATCGAGTTCTTCTGTAAAATTTAAAACATCGGAGTTTGGCATTTTTTATATGCAAAAAAAAAAAATTCGAAGAATTTTCCACGGATCACACTATCTTCATCCCATTACCTATTTTTACAAGGTCTTGTATTCTGATGGCATTTTTATTTGACAATTTATGTGGGCGCGAAGCACTTAATTTCCCTCCAAACATGGAAAAATCAGCCATGGGTGGCGCTTTTGAGCTTGGCGCTTATGCAAGTCTGCTGTTAACCATTCCTGAAATGATGACTTTACTTTTCTTAGTGATGTCCTTCGGATTCGGCGTTCCAGTCTTTGCATACAATTTCTCTATGGTCTTTTTACCTTTATCAATGGCCACGTCTTTGGCGGTAGATATGGCGGAAGAAGCCAGCTCTTTTCCTGCTGATTTAATTGCCATTATCGCTTCTCTTCTAAGTTCGCTTTTCGCGATTTTAATGGCTAAAGATGATGCTGCTTTAGAGGCGCACGATGTTACTGCTCTTCTTAAGAAATTTTTCAACGTATTGATTATTCCACTTTCGCTGCCAACGTGTTTCTTAACATATCTATTTCTGTAAACGATCATTTTTTATGTGTGAAAAAAATTCGAAGAATTTTCCTGGATTCGCATGCGAATTAAAAATCTATTTTGCATCGATGTACCTCAGCATCGACTTATACTCCTCTTTATTAATAACATTTTCCCTCAGCAGCTCATCACATATTGTCACAGCCTCATTTCTCGACCCTGTATTTCCAGCATGCCATGCAGCCACGCTCAAGTTAAGCCTTTGCACAAGTGCATAAGGATCTCCTGGAAGTATAATTTTTCTTGAACCTTTTTTACCACGAGTGTTCATTTTAATTTTATCCCAAATGGGTTTTATTATTGTAACATATTTTTCACTTTTAGAGGCTCTTGGCTTGTTTGGATTTGCTTCAGATTCAATTGCTTTCGTGTCAATAAGTATTTTTTCGTAATTTTTAAAATCTTCATTCGTAAACTTGCTTTTATTAGGCTTAAATCTCGTAGCAAGCTCCCAAAGATCTTTTGTCCCAGCATATCTGTCTTCTCCAATAAAAATGTCATTTTCATCGATGGTTATTTCGTCTTTACCAATCTATATTTTACCATCTTTTGCGTGCACTCCAAATACTCTGTCTGAAAAACTTCGTTTGGACGCGTAATTGGACAAATAGTGTAACGCAATTGCACCAACATTCATTCTTCCACTGGTAATCTCCTTTACAGGATCTGCGCTGTACTGCAAGGACAATTAGCTGTTATCACCAACTCTGTTAGTGATGTTCTTCAGCTCGTTTTTCACCTTTTCATTGCTTTCAATAAGAGGCTTATAAAGCTTGCTCAAATCAGTCTGAAATTTTGCATCTGAAATATTGTTATTGAGGCTTTCCTGATAAATCCTTTTTCTATTCTCATTCATTTCTCTCATAATCTCATCCCTCTTGTTCGGGTCTTGTATTTTAAAAAAAGACATTTTTTTTATAATACAGAAAAAAAAATCACTAAACTTAACATGATGATGACAATGTTAATTTTTTTTTCCACATGTTGTTAAAAGCATTTATTGCGTCCTCCCTGCCCTTTTGTTTTAAAGACTCTTTCGTCATTTCATCAATTTTCATCAATCGTCATTTCATCAGTTTTAGTTTTTGTTCTTTAGTTCATTTATCATGGATATAAACTTTTGAAGCTCGCCAAGAATTAGCTCATACTCGCTATCGCTTATGTTTCCATCTTTCGACGCCTTTGAAATATAATCGTTTATGGTGTTCAATTTAGACTCTGCAAGAATATTCACTTTTTCATGCTTCTCCGCTTTCAAGCTAATCTTTTTGGTAATGTGTCCTCCAATAAATGACAAAAAATCTGTTCCGATAGCAACACCCTCGCACGCAATCGCTGCTGGAGTGGCGATAATGGTGGTTAAAAGTCCAATTCCTACAATCCCAAGAGCAATGCACAATATCTGCATCGAGCTATCCACGTTCGAAATGTTTCTTACAGCCCGGTGATTTATTTTGCTCAGCATCATTCTATTTTCATTCTCGTTTTCAATCTCTTTTTGTATCTCACTTGTTTTTTGAAGGCGATAGTTATGCCCTTCATCTACAGGGGCATTTGGAATAACTGGATACAGTCCTTTGGATGAATTTGGCTTTTCATTATAACAGTTAGATCCTTCGAATCCATATGAATTAACGCCACAATTATATTCCATTTTATTAAGAAAAGAAAAAAAATTCTTTTTTTTTGATAGCCACGTCTGAATTGCTGTTATTGTGAATTTCCATGATGACCTTATCCACCGACTCTAAAAACGCCATGTTGTGATCGAAATAATCCAGTTTTGATTTTATACTTTCCCTCAAATTCACCAAGGCTATTCCGCTTTCAAGGCTGATTCCAAACATAAAAGTTATTTTCTGATGAGCCAGTCAATTTAGTTTAATGTCGCTTTGTGCAAATATTTCATATCTACAACCCACTTTCGTTGGAGGATACTCTAAATGTTTATCGAAAAATAGGGTTGATTTATTCCATCCCTTGGATCTCTTTCTATCAAAATGAATCATTTTTTTTCAAACACTGTGATTCCATCTTTTTATTAAAGAATTAAATTTAAAAACGGAATGCTGGAAAACGGTGAATTCGGTCCTAACAATAAACCAGATCTAACTGATTCATATCCTCTTCCGCTTCTAACGAACAATCCATCTCCACCTACTGACTCGCTCTTCACCCAAGGTCTTAAAAACAATCCTGATCATGCTGCTGTCAATTTCATTCCTCTTCCATTCTTTTTCAAATAAACAACTCCTCTACCTGCAATTTTATCAACTATCTCAGAACCAGCAGACCAACCCACTCCTGCCAACAATCCTGTTGCCAGAGCTGGGACGACTCTTGTTGCGAGCGTACTTCCGAGCATTCCTAATAAAGGCAAAAGAGCTCCAATAAATCCTCTTTTAGAGTAATGAGCCAACTGACTTCGACTCTGCTTAAGTGTAACACCTGTGCCATTATTGAACGCTTTTGTAATTTTATTCAATTGAGACTTTGTCACTGCCAGGATGTGATTGCCATCCAGATCTTGATGGGATAGCCTTATACTAGCGTCGCTTCCTTCTTGAATCGCTTTTTTTATTTTATCATCTTGACCCTGTGAAATATTTAATCTCACCTTTTGATAATTGCTCATTTTTTTAAACCAAAAAAAATATTTCCGTGAATTTAACGATCAACAGCAGTGCTTGTATAAAGATCCTCTTTCTTCTCCACGTAGGTATACTCCTTTTTATGAAATCCAAGAACTGGTGTCAAACTGTTATTCACGTTGAAATCCACCCAATATCTTGTTGTAGCTCCTGGCTTTCCAAATTTCAATGTGGATCTCGACGTTGTCTGGCTTGCTCCAATAACCACTCCGTCTACTCTGTACATATCTCCGGCTTGCTTTTTCATTTCATTTTGAAGATAATTGTTAAGCTCATTTCATAAGACCCTTCTTCAACGTAAATGGTGTAACTATTTGACCCAGCGTTGGGGTTGCCTAAAAACATTATTTCCAGAGTTGATGTTTGTATAACTGTTATAAGTATCCAACCCCACTAGCGCCATCTCATATTTTTTGTTTAAATCAAGCTCGATTGGTTTGTCAAAGTACGTTCTGATGATGCTGCTTCTTACAGTTGGATTTTCTTTTTTCGATTTTACAATGAAATAAAATCCCGACATTTTTATATTGGAAAAAAATATATATTTTTTAAGAGCATGGAAAATAAAAATCGTCAAATCCGCTTCGATATTTTCCGCAGTCATTTTTCGAGGACAAATCAATCACCGCAAATCCGTGAGGCTCAGACCAACAATGCCTGAAAAACTTTTTAAACTCTTCTTTCTTCATGTCGCTCGAAACAAGATCGCGATAAATATGATCCGCATTCTTCGAATCCTGCGGAAACAAACAATTAAAGTTTGTATTTTCTCTGATCGTCTGTCTCGGAAGCATAAAATAATTTTGCGCCAAATAGAAACAATCCACGTTGGAATGTCTTCCTCTGATATAATATTTCTCACACTTATTTTGCTTGGTCAACTGCAAATTGTCAAAAATCATCAAATTGTTCTTTGACGCATCGAGATCTTCAGGATCTGGCACGTCATCCGCTGTTTCAAAAAACTGACACTCCATGTCTGCTTTATCACTCCAATTTTTTGAAATATCATCAACGACTAATTCAGGGCTCGCGTTTAATTTCTCAATCTCACTTTGAATATTGAACAGTTTAAGAATGACCTCTTTTGGTAATTTCTTCTCAAATGAACTTTTCTGTATTTTATACTCTGGCTGAAAAAGAGATTTCCCAAACACTTGCAAATGGTTGTAGTCCAACCATCCTGGTCTTAACAGCAAATTCAGAAGCAACGTTGTTTTTCCATAACCAGACATTCCAACAATGATTCCCCGTACACTTTTTCGCAACAACTTGTTGTTGTTCCTTTGCTCTGACCAATATTCCATGACAAATCAATAATTACAATTTTTTATTATCTTGAACAAAAAAAATGTACTGTGTTAAATGCAAAAGAAAAACAGACACTCCATTTGAGAACGCCAAATGATGTTTCAAAAAACAACGGAAATATGCTCAAAGGAACTTGCGCCGTTTGCGGAACAACCAAAAACAAATTTATTTCTACGACAAAAGGAGGAGACTTGGTGAACTCCATCAACAAATTCTCTTGCGAAATAAAACTTCCGTACGCAAAGTTCCCTGGAGAAATGCACATTCCCGGCATGAACTTTGCCGGGCCTGGTACCAACTTAGACGACCTCACTTCCACTGACGCATACAAAGACTGGAGCAAACCCGTTGACAGGGTGGATAACGCCGCTTACCACCACGATCTCGCTTACAAGTATTTTAACGACAGGCAAAACAGAAATTTAGCAGATCAAATAATGCTCGAAGAAATGAACGCCATACTCAACCCCACCCTAGAGAAATAAACGAAAGAAAAATCATTACTCCCATCATCAACGCCAAAGCCATATTCGGTCTCGGAGTTAAAACGAAAAATCTTAAAAAAAAAAAAACACCGACGAAACTGAAATGGACTGATCAGCTTGAAAGCGAACTTCATAAACCAGTGATTTATCATTTCAGAAGAAGAAGAGTGATTGTAAACGACATCAATGAAATATGGGCTGCTGATTTAATCTTTTTCAAAAATCAATAACGGAATAAAGTACTTGCTCATGGTTATTGATGTATTTTCAAAGTACGGATAGATTGCACCCTTAAAAAGTAAAACGGGTCTTGATGTGGCTGGCGCTCTAAGTAAAATATTCAGAGAAAAAAGGTGTACTAAAATGTGGGTGGATAAAGGAAAAGAATTTTACAACAAGCACGTGAAAGCTCTTAGAGTGCAATTGTACTCCACTGAAAACGAGGGAAAAAGTTGCGTCGTTGAACGGTGGAACAGAACGATGAATGAAAAAATGTTCAAATACTTTTCAGCCAACAACACGAAAAAATATATTGACTTTTTGGATGAAATGATTGATAAATACAACAACACCAAACACTCTTCCATTAAAATGACCCCTGTTGAAACCAGCGATGAAAAGAATAAAAACAGAGTCTGAATGAATTTATACGGATCTAATCTGAATGGAAAGGCAGAAAGATCTGAACCCCAATTTGCCACGGGCGACAAAATGAGGATCACTAAAAAGAAATCCAATTTTGAAAAAGGGTAAACACCGAGATGGACTGAAGAGGTTTTCACTGTATCAAAATTTCAGTTCACAGACCCTCCCACGTATAAAATCACAGACTCTCACGTCGAAGAAATACAAGGCACTTTTTATGAACAGGAAATGTAAAAAGCTCATCAAGACATTCAGAATTGAAAAAGTCATTTGCAAACAAAAGAACAAATCATTCGTCAAATGGCTTGGATATCTAGACTCGTTCATCTCATGAGTGGATCATAAAGAATTGATTCGTTTGCAAAAATAACTTAAATAATTTTCTTTTCCTTATAAAAATGCGGATTTTATCACCATTGAAAATTTCGACGAAAGCAAATTATCCGTTGGAGAAATATACGCCGCAACAAAACCCATTCAGTATCAAAAATTTCCACTGCATTATAACTACTCCTCCGGAAAAGGACCTATCGTTTTAAGAACTCCCAATTTATTCTCGCTGGGTGTGTTTGAAAACAACTGCGTGGAAACGAATGAACTGCGGGATATTCCAAGTCCTTTCACGGTTTTAACGGAAAAAAAGGCATGACGAAAGAAAAAGAAAAGTTCATTGAAGTGATTGAAAAAAAATCTAAATTTCTTCGAGAACAAGTCATCAAAATGACACCTTTGTAAAAAAAGGAGGAAGAACAAAAAAAATTCCCTGAAAATTTATCCATTTTTAAACACAATGCTAACAGCGCTCCCATTTTTTTCGGAAAGTTATTCACCAAGAAAAATGGAAAAAATATTGAAGTTACTTCTTTGTTCTACAAAAAGAAAACAATAGAAAATGAAAAAAATAGGGTAAATTTACCCTTTTTTTTTAATAAGCATTATTAAAAAAATTTCTTATTAAAAAAAATTCCCTCGAATACATTCGAAAAAAGTGCTTTGCGATTGCCTCTCTTAAAATTGAAGGCGTTTTTATCGGCGCGCAGATCGAATCCATACAAGTCAAACTTTCAGAAGTCACAATCACAAAAAGTACACCTTCTTTTCAAAGCATCATGGGAGAAGATTTAGATTTAGGAGAAATATCAGATGATGATATTTAAGCGTCATCACGAACGTCATCAGGAAAGAAATTTTTAAGATATAAAAAATCTTAAAAAATTCGAAGAATTTTCCAGGATTTAAAGAATCTAAAAAATCATCACTAAAATCATAATATCATGCACATGGCAATTTACAGGAAAAAATAAATCATGCACGAGCGTGAGAAATTTATGCGCTCCAGAATACTTCATCAACGGAGAAAAAAATTCGTTGTTCACCAATAGTCGAAAATGAAAATGGTCCAGAATCGGCAAACCCTAGTAGTATCATGTTTAAAATCAAAGTCTCTAAAATCAGCTAATTTTGGCTGAATAAATTTCAATCTATCTTCAGTAATATTTTGTTTTAAATTACTAAGATTGTTTTTTTGGAGAAAATTATGAATGTCTAAGTTTAACAAAATCTAAACAGTTATTGTAACAAGTATTTTGTATTTAAAAGTTTAATGTTATAATATATATGCCGCCTGGACTACTAATACTTGTTAGTAATTAAGTTACTACAAGTGTTAGTAATTAAAATTAAAAGTAATTAAATTACTGTTAGTGTTAGTAATTAAATTACTAACAACTACCGAAAATATG
Source organism: Hydra viridissima (assembly GCF_058129835.1). NCBI lineage: Eukaryota > Metazoa > Cnidaria > Hydrozoa > Anthoathecata > Hydridae > Hydra > Hydra viridissima. The sequence goes on from NW_028324310.1 coordinate 3,844,525, forward strand.
TTGCTACTATGCTATGCAAGTAAGGTATCCATAGTAACCAAAAAAAATTAACCTCAGTAGACTTGTGAATCTCATTTTAATACATACCCCTAATACTGTGTACTTAGCGCAAGTAAAATCCTGTTAAAACAACATTAATGTAAAAATGAGTTGTTCCTATGCAAAATTTAGTACCATAGCAACCAAGTTAAAACATATATAAAATCTGAACGGGGATTTAAGGGGACGAGCAATCAGTTAAAACTCGATTGAAGTATCATATTGCTCAAATAAATATAAGACAACACATGGCAAATTGTGGTAATTATTAGTTTTAGTGCGGCAAAAAAGAAATTTCTTAAGGAATTTTTTTTTTTTAATCGATGATTTTCAAAGTTTAACTGAGATATAACATGCTCTGATAAATTTATTTCACACATTGGTTTTTCTTATCTCTAAATACTCTACATGTACTAATTTTTTGTTTTAAAAACGTAGATGTAATTGAAATACAACACAACGTTGGTGTCACCGTTAATTACATATTTATATATATTTTTTTTGATTTCAATATTCAAATGCTTAGAGTCCTGGTAACTAAAGGATTTAATATAAATAAATTATCAATAAATTTCTCCTAATATATCTTTGGTCCTGGGTAGAAAGGGTTTATGTCAATTTGACCAACTTTTTGAGACAGCAGTATCAATGTTTGAAAATTCCTACGTGTAAATTCATTATATCCTAACATATTAAGGTATTTTTTTATTGAATATATTACATTCCTAATACATGCAACCATTAAAACTCTTGATAGTATGAATACTTAACGATGTAACTGAAGTTATGCCCTTTTGATTTCACTAGCTTTGACTTAAGCCCTTTCTATCCGGGACCAAAAATTTATAGATACTGAAATTAAAAAGTTTTCAAGATTAGACAACTAAAACTTTTCCCATTTTGTTCGCCTAATGGCCCACTGTGAACTCAAAAGAGCTTTCGCGCCTACAATAATCCAAAAAAACATTTTTTAATAATAAAAACCAGGCAGGGAATGTTTTGCATTTGAGAAAAAAATCAACAGTTAGTTTATTCAAGATGGCGAATATTAGGGATTTGTTTTATAATTTTGTACTTTCAACTACAGTTTAGAGCACTTTCCATTAATTTTGAGACCAATCTTTTTATACGATTCTTAATCCGGCATAAAACACTATCAGAATCAATCATAAAATTAGAGGGGTGGGGGGCGGAGAAAGTCGAGTGGCGCCCGCTTTTTCTGTATATACATTAAAGATAGTTAAAATTGGTATATTGTTTTTTATACGAAAAAAAATAAATATTCCAGAATATTTAATTGTTCTATCCCAACCGGCACTTCAAGGTCTAATCGACGTCAAACGGTAACGTTGAAACGACGTCGAAATCAAGTCGAAAATGTAACAAATGCCGACGTCGAAACAAACGACGTCGTTTCGACGTAATAAAACAACGTTGATTCGACGTAACAAAAAACCATGTTTCTATATAATATTCACGAAACAATGTCCAAGATAAAAACCAACACAATGTATTGGTTTTTAACTTATACATTTCGCTGTTTTATTATTTTATTGCACATCGTGCTAAAAAACTAACCAAGGTTGTTTTAACTAGTAATAACAAAGCTATTTGGAAAAAGCAAAAATAATTAAATATATTTAAGATTTTTTCTTTAAAAAATATTCTAAGTTGCTTAAATAAGCAAATTTGTACAATAACTATTAAAAAGCATCCCCACAACGTTTACTCTTCAGTAGGAACTTTGCGAACAATCGATCCTGCAACATGGAATCTTCGAGGTGCATGGTTAAGTTGAAGCATAATTGCTTTGTATATTTCTGACTTAGTCACCTCTTTGTTATTTAAAAGAACAGCATCCAAGAAATAAATATTTTTTTATACATTTTAAAGCAAAAAAAATAGCTGAGTTATCGAGCGATGTTGAGCAACACATACAACATAATTACTTTTAAAAAAATCTCTTAATCTGATTTGCCTACAAATTACCTAATTAGGTATTTAACTAGGCCTTAGAAATACAGGAGTCCAAATAATAATGAAACTAAAAATAGTGTAAATAATAATATCAACAATAAAATTTGATTTTAATAAAAACGCACCTGATCCATGCATATTTCGTAATGCTTTTGTAGCATTTGGTAAAAAACTGAAATATAAAAACAGGTTTATTTATTAAGACAGACAGAAGAAAAAAACTAAAAACTATAAGTATTACTTTTATATTTGGTCTAGGAATTAATTCATGCGCTTTTTAATTGAAAGTTGAAGGTTTGTTTCAAAAACTAAATGGATGAATGCATTAATGAAAATAGTGTCCATCGCTAGTCACTACTTTTGCCCATCTTTCCGGCAATTTACGAATTCCGTGTCGAAAAAATGCTTCATCCTTAGAAGTGATTCAATCAGAGACCCATTTTTTGATATTTTCTGAAGAAGTGAAGCGCTGTCCAATCAAATCGTTATTCATGCAATCGAACAAGTAGTAGTCAGAAGGAGCAATGTCGGAGAATACGGCGGGTGGGGTAACACTTCCCATCCGACATTTTCCAAATAGTTTTTGACAGGTTTTGCGACATGTGGTCGAGCGTTATCATGCTGAAAAATGAGTTTATCATGTCTGTTACCCCAATCTGGTCGTTTTATGACCAGAGCTTGCTTCAAATGCATTAATTGTCGTCGATAACGTTCTCCATTAATAGTTTCACCAGGTGTCAGAAGCTCATGATGCACCACACCTTTCATATCCCACCATATACACAGCATAACCTTTGCACAGTGAATATTCCGTTTGGGTTTTGATGGACCTGGTTCACCTGGCTTTACCCAGGCCTTTTTTCGTTTAGGATTCTCGTAATAAATCCATTTCTCATCACCAGTAACGATTCGATGCAAAAATCCCTTTCTTTTCTGTCTTTCAAGCAGCAATTCGCAAATGGTCTTTCTTCTTTCCACGTCTCTGTCTTTCAATTCATGTGGAACCCAATGAGACATTTTTTGAATCATACCCATGGCTTTGAGGCGTCTGGAAACTGTTGGTTGTTCAACTCCTAACGATTTTGCAAGGTCCTCTTACGTTTGACAAGAATCCTGATCGAGCAATGCTGCCAATTCTGCATCTTCAAATTTTTTCGACAGTCCTGGTTGCTCTTGGTCTTCAAAACAAAAATCACCACTTTTAAACCGTGCAAACCACTTCTGACACGTTCGCTCAGCTAGAGCATGGTCACCATAAACTTCAACCAAAATACGATGACTTTCGGTAGCACTTTTCTTCATGTTAAAGTAATGAAGAAGAATCCCCCGCAAAAACACTTTATCAGGAACAAAAATCGACACTATCAGTTAAATTAAAAATAGTGTTGTTTACGCTTAAATCAAATGATTTATAATGAAAATGATGCGCAATAAAAGTGATCTTCGCACGCATGCGTGGCTAAACGAAACGCTGCACAGTGGAAAATTGTAGAGCAATAGCATATCATAAATGTTTTTTACTTATGTCGCTACTGTCATTATATTTCAATTTTATTTAATAGTTTAATTGTCAATCATTACTATAATGCAGGAATTTCACATAATTTTATGTAAAAATAAATATTTTGAAGCCCTATTGTTTATTACTTTTGCGGATGTTCATTTCAAATCTGTTCGCTTCATCACTTTAAAAGTTAATTTTCTATAAAACTTTCTAGAAATAAGTATAAAGTATTATACATTTTTGAAAAGCTCATGTTATGGAGATTTTAAGAAAAGTTTACATTTTTACTTATGTGGTTCAGTTTAGGAGTAATTATTTGAACAACAAAATAAATGAAAAAAAAAAATATTTTTCAATTCACTGAGACTTTTGGTAGTTACCCACGCTTCCCCACGCTTTACATTTAATGTAGTATTGTAGCCTAGGTGTTTATTAAAAACATGTATAAGAATGAGTTGCAGAAACGTGCGGTTTCCGAAATTATCGAGAAAAGAGTGATAAAAGTAAAAAAAACAGAAAACCGCTTTTTATCGTGGTTTCAAATTTTGTTCATTTATAACAATAGCTTGGTATATGTTTTTTAATTTATTATCAATTTTTTATTGATACCATGGCATTCTTGTATTTTTGCACTCATTTTGTGGTGAATGTACACTGCCAATATATAAAGAGTTGAAACATTTATATCAGTATAACAAATTCACAGTGGAAATTAAACCGACACGTTTGACTATTGAATATTACGTAGGTTACTTTAGTAACTTGTTAAAATGACAACTTTTAAGTGTTCCAAATGTAAATTATTGCTTTCCTATATTGATGGAGGAAGGATAGTTGAGGCACTGTCAACAAGTTTAAAAGAAAATTATCAACTTTCTGAGGACAACTTGTGTTTCATAATTAGTGATATTCAAAGGTACATTATTCCGTCGTTTAATAAACGATGGATACAGGCGTCACGGAAAAAGGAAGCTTTTTTTATCTAAGAACAGTGATTGGAGGATTCTGAATATTGTGTATCTTTACCTAACTCAGAAGAGGCAATTACCGACTCCACGCCATCTACTTCTTTAGAAAAATGTGGAAGACCGTGCGTGTCTTATGTTAGAATCTAGCAAAAAAAGAAAAAACTCCATGTTACTTAAGGACTTTGGATTCGAGCACATCTTTAATACATATCTTCAGCCGTTGCGTTTAATAGGAGAAGAAGCAGAAGCAAAATTTGTGGAATGATTAAGGATTGCTAATAAAGACAAAAAAAATTAATATCGAGTTGTATGGAAAACGCAAGCCAGAAAAATATGCTAACGGATGAAGAAGCACTCAGCGTGTTTATTGATTATATTTAATAAAAGCACAATATTTTTACAAGAGGAAGGTGACAAATGAACGAAACTGTTCCATATTCCCACCATATTATAAAATTCAAGAAATTAAACAGACCTGCTATCCACCATCTTCTGCAATAGAAATTACGAACTGGCGCAGTTGTTTGTCAAAATCCGGCACCTTCATCTGTTCGTTTTTGTCAACCTATATGCATAGAGTTTTGCAAAGAGACTCCCGTGAAAACTAAAGCCATTGTAGATGAAATAAAGAGCCAAATAAACTCTTTGCGGCCGTATAATTAATAAAAATGGTAAAAGTGTACAAGTAAAACATGAACTTTTTCTAACAATCATATATGGAAAAGTGGCTCAGGCATTAACAGATACGCCTTCTGGGTTTACATTTACAATATGTGGAGCTACTCCACGGCAAATGAACGATTTGACCAAAGTGGCTTCTAGGCCTAAAAAAGAAAATTCTTATCAATACCGATTGTCTGTATTACATACCTGGATTCGTTGTATGGAAATGATATACATATTTCTTACAACCTTTCTTACCAAACATGAGCAGCCAGAAGTGAAGAAAAGAAACGGCTAAAGCAAGAGAAGAAGATCTTGGTGCAGAAACGTTTTCGTGAGGAGCTAGGGTTAATCATTGACAAACCAAGACAAGTAAATGGTTATACCAATGACGGTAATACTGCTAGAAGATTTTTTTACAATGCAGCTGCTCTGCTGAAATCACTGGATGAAAATTTGATTGAGCGATTTTACATAATTTTGCAAGCTCAGGTGTTATGATAAATGCTGAAAGTTTTGGTAGTTATGCTGTAGAAACTGCCAGAATCTATGTGACCAATTATGGATGGTACTATATGCCATCTTAAGTACAGAAAATCTTACTTCACGGAGAAAATATCATAAAGCATTTTGCAGTACTTCCTATCGGTCAACTTTCAGAAGATGCGCAAGAATCCCGTAATAAGGATTATAAAAAATTTTGCCTTCATCATGCCAGAAAATGTTCTCGATCAGTAACAAATGAGGATGTATTTCATACTCTTCTGTACACTTCCGATCCGTACATCACCAGCATTAGAAAACCGTATAACAAAAATGTGCAAGAACTTGATAAAGTTACTCTGCAGCTTTTGAAAGTCAACGATCTGATTTCAGGAACTTAAACTCCCTATGTAGTTATGATATAGTTCCTTTAATATACCTATACATTATTTAATAAAGACAACTATTTAAAAATTGTTATTAAGAAACTGTTTTAAATATTTCTATTATTAGTAGGTAAGCATTTTATGTATTTTTTGTCGTTTCTAATAATTTTAAGGTATTTTCATACATTTGTAAAGTATTATGTTAAGTATTAAAAAAAAATACCAATTTTGAAGTTTTTGATTTTTATTTATTTATTTTTAACTTTTTATTACAAAAAATTCTTATAAAAAGTATTTTATTAGAAGAGTCATATACTACTTTAAATTTGTGCAAAATTTCAAATCTCTATTTTTAGTTACAAAAAAGTTATCGATTTTTGGTCCTAAACAGACCTTTTTTTCCCACTGTGCGCTGAGACAATAAGCTAGTTTCGTAATCCCTTGTCAAATCGAACGAATTAATTCCTAGACCAAATATTTTTAACTTAATACCATTTATTTATTAAATAGTATTAAATTTAAGACTTAAAACATTTTGGCAAATAATTGATTATATAAAAAATTGTGTGCTTCATTAAAACATAGTTTGGTAGTAATGCTCACAAGTAATATTATCAATAATGTACATTATTCGATTTTTTTGTGAAACTTATTCTCAAAAACTTCATTTTTTTCCAGCTTAGCGAAAATGTATAAATATAAAAAACTATTGTTTCTAAACAATATTGTTTAGAAACAATAGTTTTCTATATGTATATATTTTACAGAAAAGAAAGCATGGAAAGAGATTTACAGAAAAGATAGCATGGAAAGTTTCTTTCTTGAACCCTGTGATTCCAAGAATTTTAATATTGCACTTCTAAAGAAAAGATCACTTAATCTTACACGTAAACTGATTGAAAGAGATGAGATTTTGTGTACTTTGATTTCAAGGAGCAAATTATTATAAATTTGTTAGCGAATAGACAAAATAATTTTTATAAATAATAATACTCTAGTCACTACATTGTAAAAGTAATAAAACTATAATAGCGTTATTACTGGCATTACTAATGTTGTTTGAACAAATAATGAATTATAAAAGTTATAAGTGCATTATAAATTGTTATAAATAATAATACTCTAGTCACTACATTGGAAAAGTAATAAAACTATAAAAACGTTATTACTGGCATTACTAACGTTGTTTGAACAAATAATGAATTATAAAAGTTATAAGTGCATTATAAAAGTAATAAAACTATCATTGTGTTATTACTTTTATAATGTAGTTAGTTAGTAGAGTGTTATTACTTTTGTACTCGTAAGTTTTATTATTTTATCTTTTATATCTTTTTTGCTAACAAGTTTAAGTTGATTCGCCCCTTGAAAACAAAGAACACGGTTTTGCATAAACTAAAATTTTGAAGACCAGATATTTTTCCAGATATTTCATATCACGATCGCTTAATTCAACCCTTGTGCTAAGATTTTTATAAAATATTTTAATATATATTAAAATATTTTATAAAAATATATATTTTAATATATATTAAAATATTTTATAAAAATCTTAGCACAAGGGTTGAATTAAGCGATCGTGATAATATTTTATAAAAATATATATTTTAATATATATTAAAATATTTTATAAAAATCTTAGCACAAGGGTTGAATTAAGCGATCGTGATATGAAATATCTGGAAAAATATCTGGTCTTCAAAATTTTAGTTTATGCAAAACCGTGTTCTTTGTTTTCAAGGGGCGAATCAACTTAAACTTGTTAGCAAAAAAGATATAAAAGATAAAATAATAAAACTTACGAGTACAAAAGTAATAACACTCTACTAACTAACTACATTATAAAAGTAATAACACAATGATAGTTTTATTACTTTTATAATGCACTTATAACTTTTATAATTCATTATTTGTTCAAACAACGTTAGTAATGCCAGTAATAACGTTTTTATAGTTTTATTACTTTTCCAATGTAGTGACTAGAGTATTATTATTTATAACAATTTATAATGCACTTATAACTTTTATAATTCATTATTTGTTCAACCAACATTAGTAATGCCAGTAATAACGCTATTATAGTTTTATTACTTTTACAATGTAGTGACTAGAGTATTATTATTTATAAAAATTATTTTGTCTATTCGCTAACAAATTTATAATAATTTGCTCCTTGAAATCAAAGTACACAAAATCTCATCTCTTTCAATCAGTTTACGTGTAAGATTAAGTGATCTTTTCTTTAGAAGTGCAATATTAAAATTCTTGGAATCACAGGGTTCAAGAAAGAAACTTTCCATGCTTTCTTTTCTGTAAATCTCACATATATAAATATTGTTGTCATTTATTTTTTTTATATTAGCATAATTTACACACTTCAGTAAAAACCAACTATCTTTATGCTGTATACTCATTTTAGTGTACAAAGTTTTTCAGAATATCTAGCTCCGCAACTTTCCAACTCATGTGTTCGCTTGATAATTTGACTTACAGGATTTGTGGCATTACGAACAAGTTTCTTTAAGATTTGGGGGTGATTTTCAAAAGCAAATCCAGAAATTGAATCAAGTGGTAATTGATAATTAGCTGCATCATCTTGGAGATGAATTATATTATGAACATTATATGTATTAAATTTATAACCATAAATATTTTTTGCTGTAGAAACAAAGTATACAAGCAAATGATGAGCATATTCCAACAGAGAATTTTAATGTTCGTTATTTGAACTCAGCATACTTCTAATAGCTATTGAAAGACATAGGAAATGGGTGTGGACTACTTTTTTTACAACTCTTCAAAGTACAATAAGACCACTATATAAAAGAAATTCTCTGAATTCAGTTGCTTTTCATCGTTTTAAATACTCTAAAGATCGAGGTTGAGGAGCAAATTCACAAGTCATTTTATTATTTAATAATGTCATACTCTCTGATAAACAATTAATTTGCTGAATTGATATTTTACACAATCTTGGACCATCGGTCAGAAAGTTCAAAAATCGTCTCATAACACCCAAACAGACCAAATGCATATAGTCTAAGACAAATCCAGTAACACAACGGAAATTATAATCAATGAGAGGAGATTTAGCTTTTTGGTGTTTAACTTCATATTTCAATAAACTAAAATCTAGGTCACTTCTTCTAACACAATTATTTTTGTGAAAGACAACTCGTCCATCATATGAGCCTTTAATTATGCATCGCTTACAAGAATAATATCCTCTATGACTTTAGATACACTTTATGAATGTTCTAGCAGGTGCGTCGCAAACAAATGCTTTAATAGAGACTGTGTATCTATTGTTTTTGTAAAGAAATCCTTCAGTCTTCAATAGCTGGTATTCCATTAAAAAATCTTTTAAAAATTCATTGATGGAATTAGGCTTCTTGGTACCACAGTGTACTGAAACAATAAAAGGTTTCAAACCTTTAAAATGACAAAGAATTGGCTATAATTTTAGACTTGACGATTTGAACAATGGAACTCCATCAATGTTAACAATTAATTCAACATTTTGAGTTACTTCGTTAGTTATAACTATACTATCAAAAATCCTTTTAATACCAGATTCAATACCCAAATGAAAAAAAGCTCCACCACACTTAGAATATGAAGTTGCAGACCTTGGTGTTTTTAACAATGTTCGCGAATCTTTTGGAAGTTCTGGATGCCCTTTTCTGCAAAGAATTGCAAGAAGTTGGTTTAAAGAATCTTGTGTACACATACTTGAAGTACTTCAAACTGCAAGTTCAGTCTGTAGGTCTACAACATCTTTATCGTTATGATCTTCTTGTAGCTCAACACTGATATTAGAATCAGACTCCGAATTTTCCAAAAAGTTTGAATGATGATCAAAATGATCATCATTCAGTGATTCATTTAATTCACTCCTATAATCAGTAAAAACCTCATGCGAATTATTGAACTCAAATGAAATCGATTCATTTTCAGAAGAAGAGGATGTTATAATACTTTCCACAGCTGATTGTAAAAATGCTTTTCTTTGTATCAAGTCGCACGACGTCGCGACTTTATATCGACCTAAAATTGAAGTCAATAATTCGTCGAATGCCGGGTGGGAGGTTGGCAGTAAGATATTAAAGATCCTCTAAAGTTTCGTTAATTTTTGTTCAAGTTGTGTTCACACAAGAGTTTATTTGTTCATGTTCCATATTCCATGAAATGTTCCGTCAAATATTTGTAATTTACAAATCCAAAAAATAGATAATATATTAAAAAATATTATGTATTTTCCGGATATGTAAATTACAATGATGATAATAATCTTTATTGTTACACTTTAATAAGGTTTTATTCCGTTTCTCTTATTTAGTTTCGAAATTATAGAAGCTTTTCGTAAGAAGGATGTTTTTCTGTAGTTAAACCTCACTTCTAAAACAAAAGCTTGTATTGCTTTAAATTATTTTAACAGTACAAAAGTTTACTGTCATTTGAACAACACATCTGTTCGCAATGCAGCGTTCTAGACGAAATTTAAATCATGATGATTGTGTTGTAATTGTTACTTTGTCCAATGAAGGATTAACAAATCGCCAAATTGGTAGAAGACTTGGAGTGTATCATACAACAGTCGGTAGGGTTCTACAAAGGTTTGTAGAGACCAATAATACTACTATATAATGAGTGTTCTGGCTCATTTTCATTTTTCATCATCGTTGTGTAAATTTTGATGATCGAGAGGGGTTGAAAATTTTGATGATCGAGAGGGGTTGAAAACTTTGTGAGACATAAAAAAAATGATTTTCAAAAAAAATGATTTTCAAAAAAATTAGGTGACAAAAGATTTTTATTTTTCATGACGTGATAAACGCGTAATGAAAAAAAACTTTTTAATTGTTGTTGTAAAGGTGTTTAAATCTTGCCCAAAAAATTTCTTTTTTTCTTTGTTCTTGTTCTTGTTCTTGTTTTTCTTTGAGAATTGATTTGTAGGTTTCAATGACTTGCCATCCTACTCCTTGACTCCTTAAATATTCGATTTGGTCAAGTGTTTTTATGCTTCTAATTTTCCCATCCTCTTTTCGTAAGATTTTTGTTTTTCCATTCATTTTATTATGTCAAGAAAAAAAATTTTTTCACAAAATTAAATTTAAAAAAGGGACGCTTGAGAATGGGGAATTTGGTCCGAGAAGCAATCTAGCGCCGATAGATTCATATCCTCTTCCGCTTTTGACGTATTGTCCATCTCTGAGTGAGCCTCCTTTAGGCCAGGGTGTTAAAGACAATCCGTTTCCTCCAAGTGGTACCATTTTAAAAGCGTTTCCATTTTTTTTGGCGTAGATGACACCTCTTCCTGAAATTTTATTGATCACAGTGGACCCAATAGAGGAGGCAGCTCCACCCAATAAACCAGTGGCAAGCACTGGAGCGGCTCTAGCTGCAAGCATTCCCAATAAAGGTAAAAGAGCTCCAATAAATCCTCCTTTCACATTTGCGTTGTGTTCTACTTGGGTTTTGCTCATTTTAATGGTGACTCCAACTCCTCGATGGAGAGCGTCCAAAAGTTTTCGATGTTGATTTTGCGTCACAAGTAAAACGTCGTTTCCGTTAAAATCATCTCTTGAAATCCGGATGCTCACGGGTTTACCTTCCATCATTGATTTTTTTATTTTTTCGATCTGTCCCTGAGACACATTTAATTTGACACTAACATATTTGCTCATTTTTAAAATGCCGGAAAAAAATATTTATTTCACTTCTCGGATGTGATAACGGATCGTGATGTCCTCACCGCGCAAGTCGATTAAATTTCCATTTTGGTCAACGATGCGAGTGATCATCGTTGAAATTTCTGGGACTTTGACAGGGAGGTAAACCAAATGGGTGGGTCTTTCGATGATTTTAAAACCGGGACCCACATCTGGATAAAAGGAGTAAATGCAATTTAATTGCGAGCCGTTGATGTAAGCCGATCCGATGACGTTGTTAACGATTCTGATCGTGTTGACGCTTGAAATTCTGACGATGTCGTAGGATTCGTGTTCCGAATTGGAGTCCAATTGTCTTTTTGTGAACCCCAAAAGTGAGGCGATGCTGTTTTCCACGTTCAAATCCATCAAATAATTCTGTCCAAGTTTGATGGTTGATTTTAAAGTGTTTGAATTGGATCCGATTTTTATGTTTTCTGGAGAGTAACTGATTTTATATGCTGTGACGTAGCTGGCGCTTTGAGAAGCATAATTTTTTATTGTGTTTGAGACGGTCTTTTGTAAATAACTGTTGATGTCGATGATGTCATAGCTCCCGTCTGGAATGACGACGTTTTGCCAATTGGCTCCGTTGTTCATGCTGTACCGGAAAGAATTGTTTTTGCTTGTGATGTTTGGAAAGCTGTTGCACGTCTCAAGACCAAGAAAAGCCATTTCATAAGTTTTTCCTTTTTCAAAAACGATTTCGTCCAAAAATTTTGTTATTATTACGTTGGAATTTCCATCCACGTCGATGATTATGCTGACATTTTTTATTACGCATCATTTTTTTTTTAATTGGCTTCCTTTGGAAAATAAAAATTGTCAAATCCGCTTCGATATTTTCCATCGTACTTTTTTGACGACAAATCAATCACCGCAAATCCGTGAGGTTCAGACCAGCAATGTCTGCAAAACTTTTTAAACTCTTCTTTTTTCATGTCGCTTGAAACGTGGTCTCGATAAATGTGGTCAACGTTTTTTGAGTCTTGAGGAAAGAGACAAATAAAATTGGTGTTTTCCCTGATCGTTTGTCTTGGGAGCATGAAATAATTTTGGGTGAGGTAAAAGCAGTCGACGTTGGAGTGTCTTCCTCGGATGTAATATTTTTCGCACTTGTTTTATTTGGTCAATTGCAAGTCGTCAAAGATCATTAAATTGTTTTTGGATCAAGATCTTCAGGTTCAGGCACATCGTCAGCCCTTTCAAAAAATTGACACTCCATGTCCTCGGTTTCGGAATAGTTTTTTGAAAGGTCGTTGATGACACATTCATGGTTTAGATTCAATTTTTCAATTTCGTTTTGTACCTTGAACAAGTCGAGGATAACTTTTTTTGGCAAATTTTTTTTGAACGAACCTTTTAGTATTTTCTACTCGGGTTGGAAAAGAGATTTTCCAAAAACTTGCAAATGGTTATAATCCAACCATCCAGGTCTGAGCAGTAAATTGAGAAGCAACGTTGTTTTTCCGCATACGGACTTTCCAACGATGATTCCTCGAATGCTTCTCGGTAAAAGCTTGTTGTTGTTCCTTTTGCTTTTTCCAATATTCCATGACAAATCGGTCACTTCCATTTTATAATTTAAAAATATTTTTTTTTAAACAAAAATGTACTGCGTCAAATGCAAAAGGGAAACAGAAACGATCCATTTGAGAAATGAGGTCACAAAAAACAACAGAAAAATGGCCAAAGGAACTTGTGATGTTTGTGGAACGACCAAATGTAAGTTTTTTTCTTCTCATACGGCAAAAGGGGGAGACTTGGTGGAATCGATCAACAATTTTTCAAAAAAAATAAAGCTTCCGTTGGCAAAATTTCCAGGAGAAATGCACATTCCAGGAATGAATTTTGCAGGGCCGGGCACCAATTTAGACAAAAGGCTCACATCCACCGACATGTATCAAGAGTGGAGCAAACCGGTAGACCGAGTGGACAATGCGGCATACCATCACGATTTGGCATATAAATATTTAAACGACGTTCAAAGCAGAAATTTGGCAGATCAAATGATGCTTGAAGAAATGAGCTCCATTCCAAACCCCACTCAAAAAGAAATCAACGAGAGAAAAATTATCACGCCAATCATCAAAACCAAAGCCAAATTCGGGTTGGGTGTCTCTGCAAAAAAAAAAAAATCCCAGTTTAAAATGGACGGATCAGCTTGCAGAGGAGCTTCACAAACCGGTGATTCATCACTTTAAAAAAAGAAAAGTGTTTGTGAACGACGTCGATGAAATATGGGCCGCAGATTTGGTTGACATGCAATCGTTTTCAAAATTCAACAACGGAGTAAAATATTTGCTCACGGTGATCGACGTGTTTTCAAAGTATGGGTGGATCGTTCCGTTAAAAAGCAAAACGGGTATTGAAGTGTCTGAAGCGTTGAAAAAAATCTTTGAAGGTCTCCACGGATCCAAAAGATCTGAAAAAAGAAAGTGTGTCAAAATGTGGGTTGACAAAGGAAAAGAGTTTTACAACAAGCACGTGAAAGCGCTGGGAGTGCAGTTGTATTCCACTGAAAACGAGGAAAAAAGTTGTGTTGTCGAGCGATGGAACAGAACGATGAAAGAAAAAATGTTTAAATATTTTTCAGCAGACAGCACCAATAAATACATTGACGTTTTGGACGAAATGGTGAAAAATTACAACAAAACAAAACACTCTTCCATCAAAATGACTCCAGTTGAAGCCAGCGAAGAAAAGAACAAAAATAAGGTCTGGATAAACCTGAATGGAAAGAGGCAAACAGAAAGAGCAGAGCCGAAATTTTCAATGGGCGACCAAGTGAGGATCATAAAAAAGAAGTCTCATTTTGAAAAGGGGTACACACCGAGATGGACTGAAGAGGTTTTTACCGTGTCAAAAATTCAGCGAACGGATCCAACCACGTACAAAATTGCCGATGCCAACGGTGAAGAGATTCAAGGAACTTTTTACGAGCAGGAAATGCAAAAGACGCATCAAGACATATTCAGAATTGAAAAAATAATTCGCCGAACAAAAAGCAAATCACTGGTCAAATGGAAAGGATATCCAGACTCGTTCAACTCATGGGTGGATCATAAAGAATTGATCCGTTTGAAAAAAGTGATATAAAAAAATTTTCTTTTCTTTATATAAAGATGAATTTCGTGACGATTGAAAATTTTGACGAGAGCAAATTATCGGTTGGAGAAATTTATTCAGCAACCAAGCCCATTCAATACCAAAAGATTCCGCTTTTTTATGAGTACCCCCATGGAAAAGGACCTTTTATTTTAAGAACTCCCGTTTTGTTTTCTCTGGGCGTGTTTGAAAATTGAAATTTTGCAACGGGCGAGCTGGAGGAATATTCCATGTCCTTTCTCGACTTCAACGAAAAAAACGGAATGAACAAAAAAGAAAAAAAGTTTATCGAGGCGACTGAAAAAATAACAAAATTTCTTCGCGAGAAAGTCAAGGAAATGGTTCCCACTTTGAAAAAAGGAGGAAGAACGAAAAAAATAGTGACGGAGGAGTTGTCCATTTTGAAAAACAAATCCGATAATCCAAACGCAGCGCCCATTTTTTTCGGAAAGTTGTTTGCAAAGAAAAACGAAAAAAGCATTGAAGTGTCTTCTTTGTTTTTCAAAAAGGAAACGAAAGAGTTCGTGAAAGTGGATCCTTTGGAATATGTTCAACAAAAGTGTTACGCTGTGGCCTCTTTGAGAGTGGAAGGTGTTTTTATTGGATCGCAGATCGAGTCCATTCAGGTTAGAATTCCAGAAGTGGTCATTGCAAAAAATGCACCTTCAGTTCAAAGCATCATAGGCGGCGATTTGGATTTGGGAGAAATGGATTCCGACGAGGAAATGTGAAAACACAAAAAAAATGAAAAGAAAATGATTTAAAAAATTTTCTTTTCATATTAAAAATGCATGCCCCTCACAAGTTGTTTAAAAAAAGCGCCTCAGCAGAGATTCACAATTTTAATTTCCATTTGAGCCATTTGGAGGATAGAATCAAAGAGTTGGAACGAAAAAATCCGAAAAACATTATTGTGGTCAAAAAAAAGTTGGATCATCCCACCTATTTCAACGCCAAAGGACAGCACGAGATTTTTGCTCAGAAAGACATTAAATTTGCTGCTCTTTCTCACACGCAAATCTCGTTGTCCGTTGGCCTTCAATTGGACAAAGGGATTGCTGTCGTCATTTTGATGAACAAAATAAGCGACCAATTAAGCTTCCACAAAAACAACGCTATTTTTTCCGAGTCTGTGGACGACGTCATTTTGGACGTGAACAGCAACAGCATCCATGACGTCATCATCAAAAAAGGCGAAAAGCTTTGTATAATAAATCACATCGATTCGAATTAAAAAAATCTAACGTTGTTAAAAAGATGGAGGTAATAAAAAACATTGAAAAAATTTACCCAGTTCTTCCAACGGCACCATCGGATGGTGGGCACATTTACCGGCTTCAAAAAATAAGTGAGATCCAAAAAGAAATGTAGGCTGAGAAAGTGAAACGAATGGCCTTAAGCAAAAAATACCATCGAGTGGCAAAAATTATTCGTTTCGCCGATGACGGATTGCAAACGGTATGCATTGGTTTGGGAATAGCAGGAATTTCACTTTTGTCAACCGTCGTTGCCACTCCAGTTTCGATTGCGTGCGAAGGGGTTGCTGTTGGATTGGGAGCTTTATCCATTTTCGGAAATCAACAGAACAAAAAAATGATGATGAAGGCTGAAAAGCACGAAAAATTGAAAGTTCTTTCCGAGTCAAAATTGAACACGATTAACGACCACATTTCAAAATCGCTCATGGATGGATTTGTGAGCGATTCCGAGTATGAATTGATTCTCGGCGAGCTTAAAAAATTCATGTCCATGACTGAAGAGATCCGAACAAATGCAAAAAGCGTCATTGACGAATTGACCAAAGAATTGTTGATCCAAAAAGGAAGAGAAGACGCGATAAAAGCATTCAACAACCTTTTTAAAAAAGGCGACTGATCGCAAACACGAACGAGTTTTCGTTTAAGTTTTTTTTTCTCCGTATTTTAAAAAATGTCTTTTTTTAAAATTCAAGATCCGAAAAAGCGAGATGAGATTGTGAAAAATTATATGGCAAACAGAGAAAAGCTTTACAATGAGAGTCTCAACGCCAACATTTCAGATGCAAATTATCAGACTGATTTGAGCAAGTTTTTTAAGCCACTGATTGAGAGCAATGAAAAGGTGAAAAACGAACTAAAGAGCATCGCATACAAAGAGGTTGGAAACGGTCCACTGGCTTAGACTTACCCAGAGAGCGAGTCGTCTTCTGAAAGTTTAAAAAGTGCTGAAAAAGCTTTTGGAAAAATGAATGTTGGAAATACTGCTTTGGAATACTTGTCAAAATACGCAGCCAAAAAATTTTCTGCAGACAAAGTTTTTGAAATTCACGCAAAAGAACGCGGAAAATTGTTTATTGGAGACAAAGAAATTTTTATCAACAATAATGACATCATTATTGATGGAGAAAAGTACGAGGGGACGGTAGGTACAAGGGAAGGAAAACCAACAGTCACGGGGTGATCATTCTTCCGAGCGATCCGAATGCGCTTGTGCAAAGACTTAGCTTGAGCATCGCCGCAGGACATGCTGGAAATATTGTGTCGAGAAACGAAGCTCTCGCCATTTGTGACGAGCTTTTGAGACAGGGGGAAATCAACAAAGAGGAGTACAGATCGATTCAAAAATACATCGAGTCGTGAAACACGAATCCAAAGGATCTAAAAAAATATTTTCTCATTTTAAAAAAATGCTCATTGTGAACAACAGAAGATATTTAAAAAAGAACGTCGTCGGGGGTGGAGGGATCGTGAACACGATTAAAATTTTTTGAGGAGAATGGCAGCTTCAAACGCTTCGCGATCATCTCTTCATTAATTGAGAAAGGCAGCAGCAAGCGAAATTAGAAGAGAAGCGATCACAGCCGCCAAATCTGCAGGAAAAGAATTAGCCTCTTCAGCCATATTGACCGCCAAAGACGTTGCCATCGACAAAGGAAAAAAAGCGATTGAAAAGTTTACGCCAAGACAGGGACGGTGAATCCGAACCAATTGCTCAACACGATTGCAAACAATGCGGCAAAGGTGGATCAGTATGCGCATATTAATCCGATGGAAGAGCTGCATAAAAAAATGTTTGGCTCGTCCATTCAAGTAAAATAGAAAATGACGAAAAAGAACGCGGCCAGAATCCAAGATCTCGTCAAAATGGGGAGCGGGCTTTTGATTGCTTGATTTTTTTTTGCGAATCAAAATGACATAAAATTTTTTTTTTTTCATTTTAAAAAATGATAAACACCGACAGATTAAGAGTTGATGAAATGCCCGAGTACGACACCGGCATTGAAAAAGTTGATTTTTTTGAGTACCTCCCAACAAACCTCGATTTAAATTCTTCAAGATCGATCGTTTTTGAGATTTATTGTCAGTCTGTGCAGACACTTCCGTATGAGGCCTACATCCTTGTCAAAGGGGTTCTGAAAAAAGTGGATGGAACCGCATACGCAGCAGCAGACAACATTGCTCTGGTGAACAACGCCATCATGTATTTGTTCAGTGACGTCACTTATGACTTATCAGGGCAGCAAGTGGAACGAGTCATGTATCCAGGTCAAGGAACAACAATGCTTGGATTGCTGAAATACCCTTTTGGTTTTCAGCTTGCAGATGGCTTAAAACAAATGTGGTACAAGGACACCTCAAACGCTACTGGAACCACAGGGTTTAACGTCAGACGAGACCACCTGTTTGCAGACACCACATCAATTGGCGCATTTTCGTTCCGGATACCCTTAAAGCACATTTTTGGTTTTTGCGAAACTTATGACAAAGCCGTTTATGGATTCAGACACACCATCACCTTCACAAAAAAAGAATACGACGACGCCATTTACAGATCGGGGACTGTAAATGGCGTCGTCGTATTCTTTTTCGGGGACTGTCGACCAAAAAAAGAAAACGCGAAAACGGAAAACGCGAAAACGGAAAACTCGAAAACGGGAAAATCGATCGACCCAAAATACGAGAGGCTTGGTTCATTTCGAAAAAAACCTGTGTCTGTAAAAACGACCAACATCGAAACCGGGGAAGTGGTTGAATACGAATCCGGAAAAGCTTGAAAACAGAAAAAAATCTCCAAGTCCGAAAAAATGAAAAATGCGAAAAAAAATTTTCAATTCTCTGGAAAAAACAATTGAAAAAAAATTTCGCAAAAAGAAAAAAAATTGATTTCGCGAAAAAAATTTTCTTGGCGTAATAAAATGGAAATCAAAATGCTAAAAGCCGCTAAGCCCGAAAAAATCGCCAAAGACAAAAAAATTGATTTTGAGTTAAATAATTTTCTTGGCGAAATAAAAATGGAAAAACAAATCGCCAAAGAAAAAACTCTTACAAAATTGCGAAGTGAAGCCAAGGACCGAGCGATAAAAGGTTTTTCAAAAATGACCAGAGAACAGCTCGTTGAGGCTATAAAAACAACAAAGCCTGTCATTGGTTCTCATCCAGTATCTCGCAGACGAACCACTGAGGCAAGACCTCTGTCATCTCCGAGGGTGGGTAGGTTTGTCAAGCCTTACGCCCCGAAACCTGTCATCGCTCCAAAACCTGTCATCGCTCCGAAACCTGTCATCGCTCCGAAACATGACATGTTGAAACCAGCTCTTCCTCCAAAACCAGCCCATTTGCAAAATCCTGTCGTTGCGACGACATCTGTTCAAAAGCCGTCGCGTTATATCATTGACGCTCCTGTTCCAGATTCTCCTCCTGCGATGACTCCTGGAATTTTTTCAAGGTTTACGACGACTGTGAAAAATGCGGTCGTCAACAGTTTCAACAGCGTGCTTGAGTTTGTCGATCCTTACGTTCCAGAGGCGGTTAAAAAAAGATTGAAAAATACAAAGAGAGAATTGAAAAAAAGAATCGTGTCTCTCAAATCGCTCGTGTTCGGAAAACCTCAAATTGATTTTCAATTGTCTGGTCATTCGTAGGGTCGTACTGCTAAACAATTTTTGCATCAAGTCGAAGGAAACCATATTGACGCATATGCCTTTTTAGAATTGGCGAAAGACGCAGTGATGAAAATTCTTCGAGAGAATAAAAATAAAAAAGCGACCATTGTTTTGTCTTGTGATATGGTCAGAGTTGAACTTACTACCGGAGAGGAGGCTCATCAAATCGCCACTTTTTCGTCAAAAGCTGAACGAATTTTGGAGTCGACGGATTTGGAAAACTTATACGAAAAAGCAAAAGAGGAAATTCTGGAAAACATGGTCAATTATAACAAAATGGGTTCGAATTGCACAGTGTCAGCCATCTTGAAAATGGACATCAACTTAATCGTTTACAAGCCCATCGGAGGTCGTTCATACATCCCTCTCGACGACTTTCTTTCAAGCAAAAAAGCAATCATAAACATGGAGAACGAAGACGACGAATGTTTCAAGTGGTGCGTCAAAAGAGCGTTGAACATGAAGAAAAAAAACAATGAAAGGATCGACAAAGACTTGATTGAAAAATCGAAAGAGTTGAATTGGGAAGGGATTGATTTTCCAGTCACACTCAAACAAATCAAAAAATTTGAAAAAAATAATCCAGAAATGAGCGTCAACGTATTCATGTGCGAAAATAAATCCATTTAACCATTGCAAGTCTCCAATTTTTTGCAACGGAAACATGAGATTGATTTGTTGCTCATTTCAAACGAAACAACAAACCATTATTGCCTGATAAAAAATCTAAGTCGACTCATTTCAACCCAAGCAACCAAACACAGCGGAAAAAAATTTTTTTGCAGAAATTGCTTGCAGGGGATGAAAAGCGAGGAGGACCTTTCAAAGCATTCATCATATTGCAGAGAGAACTAGTGTGTAAAAATGGATCTCCCTGACAAAGGAACAACCCTTCAGTTTAAAAGCTTCGAAAAGTCGATGAGGGTTCCATTTATCGTATATGCCGACTTTGAGAGTATTATCAAACCGATTGACTCGTGCGAACAAGATCCAGACCAGTCTTACACAAAACAGTTTCAAAGGCACATTCCGAGTTCCTTTTCCTTTTAAATCATGGCGATACTTATTACAGGCCTTCCCGTCGCGAATCCGTATTTTTAACTGGGGGCGGACAATGTTACGGAAAATATAAAAAAATGGCTGAAAAAATAAGCGAGCTACATTATTTTCAGTTAATTTATTAAATTTAAAAGGAACTGTTCCAATGCACAAAATGTCTAATGCAGTGTTTATTAAATATCATAAAATTTTAATAAATAAAAAAAAAATAATCAAAAACAATATTTTTCAGAATCATGAATGAATTTTATTTAAAAACGAAATCACAAAAGAAAAATAAACAACCTTTTAAATAATGCGAAAAAAAAGCCATTAAAATAATCATCAAATATTAGAAATTGTTATAAAAAATGTACATAACAATATTTTTTAATGCTTTACAGATAATTTTAAAACCTTTAATGCAGGTTCCTTAGAGGACTTAGGTGAAATAAACAAATAATAATTTTTAAGAAATATGTTTGACAATATAACACCATGTTTCTTTAGCATTTTCAAGTTATAAATATCTGATATCATCATAAATATATTGCACAACGACTTTCTGCATGTCTTTTTTTTCTCAACTTCAAAAATAATGTAACAAAAAAAAAACCACTGAATATAGCAATCCAGAGGTACCCTCAATCCACCTCTGTCCATGGTTTTTGTGTAGTCTCCATACAACTGAAAATAAAATGCAGTGTCAGTCAACAATTCATTTTCACTGACATCATCTTTTCTTGTAACATAGCCTGCAATATAAAACAGAGCCATTTTTGTACTCAGTGGCAAAAATGCTTCTAGTTCAGGTAATTGATTAATTATATCATAAGATTCTTCACTTCTAAAATAGCCACATTTTTGACAAGTGCTCAATATCAGTAGTGTAATCTGAAACATCAACTTTTAATTCCAATAACAGTTTAGCTTTTTCAATGTTTAATTTTTCAACAACAATTTAAACTGTTATAAAATATGTTCCGTCTGAACCTTGTCTAAACTTACTGAATGCTTTTTCATTATAATCTGTTGAGAACTCTCCTAACATAACATAAATGAAATTGTTTTTTAACAAATGTTTACACATCTCTACTAACCCATAACAAGTATGCCAAATTGAAGAACTTGTATCTCTAGTTAGGGATTTTATTCTACGCCCTTGTTTACCACTCATATCTCCAAAATCAAGTAAATATTGCAAATTTATGTCTACTTCTTCCGAAATAACTCTTGAATAAGTTTTGAAAGCAGCTATAGTTTCATCACAAAACACTTTTAAACAGTGTGATACATTTTGTCTTTTAATGGGTTTTGAATGTATAGCTACAAAATTTAGTCTAGATAATTTAATTAGCTGATCTTTTTCAAAATCAAATAAACATTTAAGGTCACTCCATTTAGCAGTCATATTTTGATTTTTTTCAAAATGCAATTCCTTTTTTTTTCTGCTATCCAGTTATTTCTGATGGATTGATTTCTGAACATAGCTTACTTGCTAAAACAAAAAAGCATCCAAAAAAGATCATCCACCTTTTGAACATTTAACCATGATACCCAAAACAGTATTTGCTAACAACTTAGGATTATTTTCAGCTTTTCCAAATAGAGAACCACCATGGTAGAGAAGAAGAGACTTTACATAAACCTCATCTACAAATATTATACAATTCCTCTGATTCTCTTCTATATTTGAAAATACAGTGCTGATAAAATTAATATCTGAAACATTCTTCGTCCTAGATGTAATTTTTGTCAGTGTTTTTACACTTGGAAGTTTAAAATCTTTTCTTAACTGATTGTGTAGACTTGGAGATATTGAAAAATAAGAATACAATCTGATGATTGTTTCTATATTATAAATTTTTTTACCTACTTCTGATGCATTCATAGATGCAATATGATCTTGTAATATCAATCTTTGATGATCAACTTCAATGTTGTTCAGATAGAGAATTGTTTCTTCCACTTTTGACCAACAATTAAGAGTGGTAATATGGTCTTTAGATAATGAAGAAATAAAGCAATCAACACCAGCATGAAAACTTTCAAATTTAAAATTGCTAGAGGTATGAACAGCAAACATAGGTATACAGTTAACATAAAAGGAATTTGATTGGATGTGCAAAACTTCATTTATAACAAAGATTGTTACAGGACAAACAAATTTATGATTTTTAATATCTTCACATAAAGAAATGAACGTAAAAAAATCACTTTTTAAATATTGTGACAACTCATCACCCTTTTCATTTCTGATAGAAGACATCACTTTAGTAGTGGACCTTGGTTTTAAAGGTTGAGTTAGTATAACACTTGATGGAATAATAGGAAAAATTGAAGGAGTTTCGATTGTTCTATCTTTCCCATTGACACGAGCTTTTAAGAAAATTTTCTGGAAAATATCTTTAACAGACAACAGTATCTGGCTTATTTGAAAAATTACTTCTTGGAATTGAATTTATCCAACGATTTCGTTCTTCTTCGTTCGAGGGAAGCCTATAAACTCGCACTTTATTTTTAGTGTCATAGTTTCCTCTACATCTAGGAATACAGCACTCTTTAACCATTTTGTGACTATTAACTGCTCTCAAATCGAAATTTTAAAACTAAACTTTCCGTAACATTGTCCGCCCCCAGTAAAAAATACGGATTCGCGACGGGAAGGCCTGTAATAAGTATCGCCTTGTTTTAAATCAAATGTTTTGACGAAACCGTTTACGATGGCGAACCGTCCATTTCCGAATCGTCAAACGAGAACCAAGACGTTGCCCAATTTTTTGTCGAAAGTTTGGAAAAAGTAATAAAAAAGATTTTTGGAAAAATCGAGAAAAAAAAGATGGTTTTGACAGAAGAGGATAAAAATAATATCAAATCCGCAACAGTTTGTCACATTTGCGAAGAAAAAATTCTCAACGACGACAAAGTGCGCGATCACTGTCATTTTGCTGGAAAATATCGAGGAGCGGCCCACAACGATTGCAATAAAAAATACAAAATTCCAAAATTCGTTCCTATCGTTTTTCACAGTTTGTAGGGTTACGACACCCATTTGTTCATCAAAAAATTGGGGGGAGAAATAACCTGCATTCCATGCAACGAAGAAAAGTACATCAGTTTCTCGAAAAAAATCAAAGTGGGAGAATACACTGGGAAGGATGGAAAACCAAAAGAAAAAAAAATTGAATTGAGGTTCATCGACAGTGTTAAATTCCTTTTATACGGTTTGGATACTTTGTCAAAAAATTTAAAGCCAGAGCAGTTCAAAAACCTCGCACAACATTTTGAAGGAGAAAAATTTGATTTGCTTTGTAAAAAAGGCGTGTACCCTTACGATTGGGTAGACGGATTCGATAAATTTCAAGAAACGCAATTGCCGCCAAAAGAAGCGTTTTTCTCAAAACTTAACCACGAGGGAATAAGCGACGAAAAATACGCGCATGCGCAAACGGTTTGGAACGCGTTTAAATGCAAAACGCTCAGAGACTATCACGATTTGTACAACGTGTCGGACGTTTTGATTCTGGCGAATGTCTTTGAAAATTTCACGGACGTTTGCATGAAAAATTACAAGCTCGACCCCGCCTGGTATTACACACAGAGTTGTTATCTGTCCAATATGTCCAAGACAAATTTTCTGCCGACATAAAATATGTCCGAAATATTTTTCTGCCTACCAACTATGACATAATTTTATGTCTAAAACATTTTCTGCCGACATAAAATATTTCCGAAATATTTTTCTGCGAACTTACTTTGACATAATTTTATGTCTGAGACATTTTCTGTCGACATAAATTATGTCAGAAACATTTTTCTGTCCACATATTTTGACATAATTTTATGTATGAGACATTTTCTGTCGACATAAATTATGTCAGAAACATTTTTCTGTCCACATATTTTGACATAACTTTATATCTGAGACATTTTCTGTCGACATAAATTATGTCAGAAACATTTTTCTGTCCACATATTTTGACATAACTTTATATCTGAGACATTTTCTGCCGACATAAATTATGTCAGAAACATTTTTCTGTCCACATATTTTGACATAACTTTATATCTGAGACGTTTTCTGCCGACATAAATTATGTCAGAAATATTTTCAATCCACATATTTTGACATAATTTCATGTCTGAGACATTTGCTGTTTCTTATTTTAGAAGAAAAAATCGTACAACTTTATTGCTCATTTCAGATTAATTTAACGAGTAAAACAAAAGTCTCGATTTCCCCTTATTAGAATGTAAAAACTTAGTCTCAAACTTAGTTTTTATTACTGAATGTGGTTTTTATTATATGGCGTCCTGTGCTACATTAGAAATTATGTTAAGTAGAAAGAAAAGGAGAACTTGTAAAGGATCGAACCATTTACAGCATAAATTCTGGCCAAAATTTATCTTTTAATT
Source organism: Hydra viridissima (assembly GCF_058129835.1). NCBI lineage: Eukaryota > Metazoa > Cnidaria > Hydrozoa > Anthoathecata > Hydridae > Hydra > Hydra viridissima. Next base: position 3,869,739 of record NW_028324310.1, read on the forward strand.
TAACCGAACCGTCAGAATCGTTTTTTGAAGAGTAGTGATCTTAACCGAAAATTTATTCCAAATAAAACAAATATCAATGATAATGTTTGGTTGTTAAAATTTTTTTTTCTCTTACACGTTTTTTAAAGAGAAAATATCCCTTTTCAGATTGTAAATGATACAACTCAAACAAATTAAATGGCAATTAAATGCCTTAGAATCAAATATTTATGTGTCTGCTCTCCTCAATCAAACCACATGGCATTATAGGTTGCTAATATTTGGAAAATTGGCATTTTTTTTTTATCCAATGGTACTTTATGGCCATTTACCTTTATTTTGGCATTTTGACACAGAAAAATTTAAGTTCTCGAAAAAGAATTTATTTTGGAAAAAAAGTTGAAATTAATTTTTGCCCCTCAAGAATTTTTAAGGATAATTAAAAACAACTTTTGACTTCCGATCCGAAGATTAACTAGTTGATTTCATTGATGAAATTTGTTCAAAATAAAGTGACGGAATCATTTTGAAACAGCCGCGATATGAAAAAGGGCATTATTATGGCATTTTACATTCACGCTTCTGGCATTTCACATGTAAAAAATGTTGGCAACTCTGAATTTAATTGTCAATTAAAACGACTAAAATATGACGACTTGGAATGCTCGCTTCTACGTTTGAGACATTAAAACGATTTTCCCAGCCGCATTAAAAAACGATTATTAATCTAATTATTCATTTTTCGCGGTTTAAACGATTGTCCTGTGGTATAAATAGATCTTGGAATAACTATTTTCTTGTCACTGTTTTTGTTTTCCTTAAGATTTAAAGACAAATATGGAGAATAATTTATTGCACAAACAAGTGAAAAGTCAATTTGAAATTAGTAAAGAAGGAGGAAAGTGTAAAATGTGCAAAAAATTTTACAAAGGCAAGTTAAGTAACCTCAAAGATCACCTTCTTCGAAAACACAAAGAAAAAGCTGGCGAAATTGACTTAGTTGAAACTACTTCGGCTACAAGGAATCGAAATAACGATGAGATTCAATTAATTAAACGAATCAAGCTGGATGTTGATGTAAATCAATTAATTTGAGAAATGATTAAGTTAATGATGAACCGTAACTTGTCTTTCGCGTCAGCTGATGAAATCGGACAATTGTCTTTAGTGAAAAATGCACTCAAAGAATTCAAAATTGTTATAAATCGTCACAGCATGAAACGCTACATTCAACTTGCGTGTGAAAATATTTTTTCGCTCATAAGAGAAGAAACTGAAAATGTTCTTGTCTCGTTGATGTTTGATAGTGCGTCGCGATATGGAAGAAACGTGTTTGGAGTTAGCTGTAGATATGTGAAGGACGGGCAAATAGCTGACAGAACCTTAGGCATACTTACTCAAGAAAGTCGACAGTTTGGCGAAATTTTAGCTGCTCAGTTAGAAAATGTAATTGGAAAAATTGGAAAATGTGCTAATGATATCTACGCAACTTGCACAGATCAAGGAAAAAACATGACGAAGGCTTCAAAAATTCTTCAAAATGCACAAGTTCAAATGAAAGTGATCCTTGAAATTTATGGTGACGAATTTATAGATTTCGAAGACGAGGAAATTGATATTGGCGCTTTAGAGAATGAAGAAGGGAATTATAGTGAAGCCCAAACTGTTTGTGTTGAAAAATCAGTTGTGTGAGGGCGGTGGATTTTTTAATTATATTTATTTATTTTTATTGTTATATTATGTTTTCTTCTTTTGCAGTAAAGGCGAAGGGGAATGGGAAGGGGAAGGGGAAGTTTGGGTTTAGTGTTATTGTTGGATTAGGTATATGGAGGTTGGGAGCTAGGTTGATGGTCTGGGGAGTATTTGGTTAGGAAAGGGCTAGGTTTGGGTTGTGAGAAGGTATATGGAGGTTGGAAACAAGGTTGGGGGGGTTTTATTAAATGTTTTCTATGTTCGGTCCCTCAGGTAATATATTACGGCGCGGCTATAGTAAGGTGTGCGGTTAGAGCATCATACTTTTTAATAACAATATTTTACGCATATAGTAATAACAACAATAATATTAATAATCTTAATGCAAACAAAAGTACTTACTACTGGTTCTTCTTCTCTTACTTGTTTTTCTTAATAAATATTCTCAAATATTTCTCATCAATATATATGTTCTCTTAATATTAACTTGTACATATAACAATACATTAATTCTCATAATAACGCATATTGAAAGTTACTCAAATATTTTCTTACCAACTTTCCTCATAAAGTTCTCTTTTAAATTCTCCTTTAATTCTTCTCATAAGTTTCTTGTTAAATTTTCCATAAATTCTTTTCATAAATTTCTTATTAAATCTTCAAAACTCTTTTTCTCATAAATTCTTCTTTTAAATCTCTTAAAACTCTTTCTCTTAAAATTCTCTTTTAAATCTCTTCTTCAAAAACTCTTTCTCTTCTCCCAAAGACTTCACTTAAAAACTCTAATTCTTCTTCTCTTAACTCTCCCAATAAAAGCTCTCTTTAAAAACTGTCTTCCCATAAAAAAACACACACTCTCTCTCTGCCAGATTCTTTCTTTTTTTTTGAGCTTTTATAGTTCATTAGTTTACTTGACAGGTAAATAGGTCTCTGTATGTACGTCTTTTCTTAATGGTTATTTTTTTATTTTTGCTTCATTAGTTTTCTCGTGTTTTATTTATACGACATGATGAATAAGTCTCTGTATGTACGTCTTTTCTTAATGGTTATTTTTTATTTTTGCTTCATTAGTTTTCTCGTGTTTTATTTATACGACATGATGAATAAGTCTCTGTATGTACGTCTTTTCTTAATGGTTATTTTTTATTTTTGCTTCATTAGTTTTCTCGTGTTTTATTTATACGACATGATGAATAAGTCTCTGTATGTACGTCTTTTCTTGGTTGACTCACTCTTTTCTTCCTTCCAATGTTATTAGCTTGAGTCGGGTAAAACTTAAAGATAATGTTTTTCAATTTTATCATTTTCCCTCCTCACAGTTGGATCGTTCTGTTCAGCCATGTTTTGTGGCGCACATGTGTGTCAGCTAGCTGCTAAGGACGTGACATCAATGTTTGAAGATGCATTAAATAACATCAGAAAAGTTGCTATCGAATCCAAGAAAGTAGCATATATTCAAACATTTAAAAATCTAAAAAAACCTCGTGTAGACATTGAACCACGCTGGGATTCCACGTTTTTGATGATAGAAGATTTCCATACCAACGCAGAAGCATATCAAAGGCTAAGACACGACCAATTAAAATTAAATGATGCTTCATGGAGTTTAATAGATGAATATTTCGATGCATTTTTACCAATACATTCGGCTATGATGGATTTTCAATCCGCAAAATTATCAATTAGTGAATTCTACGTTCGATGGATTCAAATGAAAATAGGAATTGAGGACGTTCCAGCAGGTGATTTGGGATTAAAAATGCTGCTGACCAACGCAATCAATACACGAGAACAAGTTTTTTTTAAATGTGAAGCATTTATTGCTGCTTTAGTTATGGATCCTAGATTTTGCTTTACATCGGGTCATCAACTGTTTAATACAGAAATGTTGAATAGAGGAATTATACAGCTAATCAAAGTTCATCAAAAACTTTGTACTCAACGAGAACAATCAAGTTTTTCATCAACAGAAGAATCCATACAATTAAATGCGTCATATTCCTCAAATACTTCTGAAGAGATGATTCCTATGAACTCAGAAGAAATTTATGCTGAAAAAGTACGCCGTTTTATTGAATATACTGGAGGAGGAACCAGACAAGATGTTGCTAATGCAGCTTTAGAGTCAGATCAAGATATTCGTCAATTAATTTTAAAATGGACTCTTAATGAACCGCGAATGTCATTAGATGTTGAATTCAACATTCTTGCGTACTGGAAGAAAAACCAGAAAACAAAATGGAATCGGCTTTATGAAATCTCGCAAGTAGTTTACGGTGCAGCGTTCTCCAGCGTAAAAGTTGAACGTGATTTCTCTGGATTCGCTTTGGTTTATAGCCATCTACGTACTCGCATTTCAAATGATTTCTTAGACTCCATCTTGGTGGTAAAAAATAATCTAGATTTGATTGATAAAATAAAATTTGTTTAAAAAACTAAACGTTTCACATTTTCTATTAGTCAATTTTTTATGGCGCCCCAGTGCAAGAATCGAGTTCTGAAAACCTTTTTAGAGTCGAAACAAAAAAAAAATTTTTTTATAACGTAATAAAGTTCTTTTAGATTTTGTGTTAGCAAAGTACTTGACAAAATTCTAGCACAAAAAGTCAAAGTTAATTTTGAGAATAGATTAAACGGCCGTGATATAAAAATCTACAACTGAATTGCATTTGGGTCAAAAGACTCCACGATTCTGACGGTTCGATTAAATTAAAAGATAAACGTTGGCCAGATATTTTCTTACGGCTAAAATTGTATTCTAACCGCTGCTTTAAATTGTCGTTCGTCCTGTGGTTAATCTATTTTAACCTGAAACGCCGCGCTGGTGAAAAACTATATTTTTAATAAGGTTTGCTTCGACCATAAATTATTCGACCTATCATGGAACGGATATAAATATTCTGAAAAAGAATTATTTTCTATTTTTATTATGTTGCAGACGATTAGATCGTAGAATTTATGCTGTAAATGGTTCGACCCTTTAAAAGTTCTACTTTCCTTTCTACTTAACATAATTTCTAGTGCGGCACAGGACGCCATATAATAAAAACCACATTCAATAATAAAAACTAAGTTTGAGACTAAGTTTTTACATTCTAATAAGGGGAAATCGAAACTTTTGTTTTACTCGTCAAATTAATCTAAAATGAGCAATAAAGTTGTACGATTTTTTCTTCTAAAATAAGAAACAGCAAATGTCTCAGACATAAAATTATGTTAAAATATGTGGATAGAAAATATTTCTGACATAATTTGTCGGGCGGAAAAGGTCTCAGGCCTAAAATTCTGTCAAAGTAAGTGGACAGAAAAATGTTTCTGACATAATTTATGTCGGCAGAAAATGTCTCTGACATAAAATTATGTCAAAGCAAGTGGACAGAAAAATGTTTCTGACATAATTTATGTCGGCAGAAAATGTCTCTGACATAAAATTATGTCAAAGTAAGTGGACAGAAAAATGTCTCTGACATATTTTATGTCGGCAGAAAATGTTTTAGACATAAAATTATGTCATAGTTGGTAGGCAGAAAAATATTTTGGACATATTTTATGTCGGCAGAAAATGTTTTAGACATAAAATTATGTCAAAATAAGTGGACAGAAAAATGTTTCTGACATATTTTATGTCGACAGAAAATGTTTTAGACATAAAATTATGTCAAAGTAAGTGGACAGAAAAATGTTTCTGACATAATTTATGTCGGCAGAAAATGTCTCTAACATAAAATTATGTCAAAATATGTGGACAGAAAAATGTTTCTGACATAATTTATGTCGACAGAAAATGTCTCTGACATAAAATTATGTCAAAGTAAGTGGACAGAAAAATGTCTCTGACATATTTTATGTCGGCAGAAAATGTTTTAGACATAAAATTATGTCATAGTTGGTAGGCAGAAAAATATTTTGGACATATTTTATGTCGGCAGAAAATGTTTCAGACATAAAGTTATGTCAAAGTAAGAGGACAGAAAAATAATTCTGACATATTTTATGTCGGCAGAAAATGTTTCAGACATAAAGTTATGTCAAAGTAAGTGGACAGAAAAATATTTCGGACATATTTTATGTCGGCAGAAAATGTTTCAGACATAAAGTTATGTCAAAGTAAGAGGACAGAAAAATAATTCTGACATATTTTATGTCTATGTAAAATATGTCTAAAAATATGTCGACAGATCTGCCAGACATAATATGCCGTAACAACTCTGATTACACATCTCCAGGGTTGGCTTGGCACGCTTGTTTGAAAATGACAAAAATAAAATTGGAATTGATGAGCGATCCCGACATGCTTCGCATGTTGCAAAAAGGAACCCGTGGAGGAATCAGCATGATTTCAAACCGGTATGGAAAAGCGAACAACAAATACATGGGCGACTCGTACGATCCAAGCCAACCGTCGAAATTTATCCAATACTTGGACGCCAACAATTTGTATGGATGGGCCATGAGCAAACCTCTTCCCACTCACGGTTTCCAATGGATGACAGAAGACGAACTGTCCGATTGGAAATCGGTTCCGTGCATTTTGGAGGTTGATTTGGTTTATCCGGAAAGCCTTCACGACGAACAAAACGATTACCCTCTTGCTCCTGAGAGAATGGAAATTGAAAAAGTGGAAAAGCTCGTTCCAAATTTAAACGACAAAAAGAATTATGTCATCCACTGCGAAAACCTAAAATTGTACGAACGAATGGGAATGAAAATTTCAAAGGTGCACAGAGGCATGAAGTTTGAGGTACGTGATTGGATGAGTTCTTACATTGACCAAAACACCAAAGAAAGAGCAAACGCTGAAAATGAATCTGATAAAGAATTTTTCAAACTGATGAACAATTCGGTGTTTGGAAAAACCATGGAAAACATCGAAAAGCGAGTGGACGTTAGACTGGCGACAAAAAAGGAAAAAGCATTAAAATTAGCGGCAAAACCAAATTACACCAGACACACGATTTTCGACGAAAACCTGATTGCCGTTCACATGAAAAGAGCACATATTTTTTTCAACAAACCAATTTATTTGGGAATGTTCATCTTGGATTTGAGCAAGACTTTGATGTTTGAATTCCACTACGAATACATCAAGAAAAAATATCCCGGTAAAGCAAAATTGTTGATGACGGACACGGACTCGCTGGTTTACGAAATACAAACGAACGATTTTTACAAAGACATTTCCGACGATGAGGAAAGCAAACTCGACACGAGTGAATTCAGCAAAAGCCATCCGGCCATTCAAAGCGTTGGGTTCAAAGTTGGCTTAAACAAAAAGGTCGTTGGGATGTTCAAAGACGAAGCCGGAGGAAAACAGATTGAAGAGTTTGTCGGCCTCCGGTCAAAATTGTACTCTTACAGAATCCATGAAAAAGAACAAAAAAAATGCAAAGGGGTCAAAAGAAGTGTCGTTCAAAAATGCATCACACACGACGATTACAAAAAATGTCTCGAAACCAAAAAAGAAAAAGTAAACAAAATGAACGTCATCCGATCTCATTGCCACGATGTTTTCACAGAAGAAATAAACAAAGTCTCTCTGAGCGCTGCTGATGACAAAAGAATCTTTTTGGAAGATGGAATACACACGTTGGCTTATGGACACTACAAATTAAAAAAATCAGAGCAAGAGGAGGAGGAACCAAAACAAGAGGAGGAGGAACCAAAACAAGAGGAGGAATCAGAGCAAGAGGAGGAACCAGAGCAAGAGGAGGAACCAGAGCAAGAGGAGGAACCAGAGCAAGAGGAGGAACCAGAGCAAGAGGAGGAACCAGAGCAAGAGGAGGAACCAGAGCAAGAGGAGGAACCAGAGCAAGAGGAGGAATCAGAACAAGAGGAGGAACCAGAACAAGAGGAGGAGGAACCAGAACAAGAGGAGGAGGAACCAGAGCAAGAGGAGGAACCAGAGCAAGAGGAGGAACCAGAGCAAGAGGAGGAATCAGAACAAGAGGAGGAACCAGAACAAGAGGAGGAACCAGAACAAGAGGAGGAGGAGCCAGAACAAGAGGAGGACGAACCAGAGCAAGAGGAGGAACCAGAGGCAAAAAGATTGATCGCAGAGTGCCGAAGGATAATCGCAGAAAACAGAGAAATTTCAAGTAAGTGAAAAAGGTTGATCGCAGAGTGCCGAGTGATTTTTAAAAATTTGCCAAAGTAAAAAATGAGCAACATAAAAATAAATGTGGAGGGGATTGTTTTGCCAAATGAGGCTTTGTCAACTTTTCAGTTGATGGAAGCAGCAAAAAAACTGAAAATAAAAAACTTTCGGGGAGTTTTTGTCAGAGACGCATTGCCAAAAAAACCGAGAAAAAAGAATACGGAATTGTCAACACGGGGGATTCGAGCACAGATGGGTTTCATTGGGTGTGTTGGTTCAAAGACGGTGACAAAAAATTCAGCTTCGACTCTTACGCTCAACCCCCCCCCCCCCTCATCGAGCTCGTCGATTATTTAAAAAGCCCTGTCTTTTACAACAGTGAAAGGGTTCAATTTGGAAACACGTCTTTTTGTGGTCACTTGTGTCTTTACGTCTTGAAAAAATGCGAAGAGGGAGACAGCTTTCAAGACGTCATCAACACCCTTTGGTGACCCGAAAATCGAATTTAAAAAAATTCACCCATTTAAAAATGATCGACAAATTCAACAGAAGCGAATTCAGCGTTTATTTTGACAATCTTGCATCAGACTCAACAAGCAACGTTTATATTAAAACTGACGGGTCGAGCACGATCACTGCAGATTTGGATTTCAATTCAAACAAAATAATCAACCTGGCAGAACCGACCAACTCACACGATGCAGCCACAAAAAATTACGTGGACACGAATTCGTCAGGAGGAACTGGCACGGTGATTGGAGCTGCAGACTTGGATTTAAATTTTCACAAGGCGATCAATTTGAACGAACCGACCAATTTGCACGACGCCGCCACAAAAAACTACGTCGACGTCAGCTCAAGTCTGTGCGTTAAAACCGACGGGTTGAGCACGATCACAGGAATCATCGACATGAACTCTCACAAATTGATCAACGTTTCCGATCCAACCAATTTAAAAGACGCCGCGACAAAAGGGTATGTTGACACCAAAGTCGCATACAACAATATTTCATACGTCGACATCAACATGACGTCTCATAAACTCGTCAATTTGGCGGAACCTACATCAGCCTCAGATTCAGCCACGAAAAATTACGTCGACACACATGCTTCAGGAGGAACGACTGTGGGAAATACAGATTTGGATTTGAACTCACACAAATTAATCAACGTGCTTGATCCTTCAATTGCGCAAGATGGAACGACAAAAAATTTCGTTGACTTACTGTTGCAAAAATCGAGTTTTACCAGTGTTATTCCGAACTCGAGTTTTACCAGTTTGGGTTTAAAGTCTCAGACGGTAGCAGCGTTAACGACTTCCCCTGTGTTTGCGTTTTCCGGAAAATCTTGAGTGTTGAGAAGACTGTGGTTGGCTTTATACAACACATCTGGAACGAATATTCCAGGTCAAGTTTTTTTTCGAATCTTTACAGACGGAGAGATCAATGTGGGAAATTATTCAGAAACCACGGAAGGAACCGGCGTGGACAATACCGTATTAGTGTAGCTGTATTCTATTTCGTTTTCTAACGTGTTCCAGAGGGTTAGAGTAGAAGATAGCTACTATTCCAACACCTTTCTATCGCAGGTTCTTTCCGCAATGACTCAATGGAATTAGGATCAGGCGATTGGGGTGTCTATCCATTAATTCTAAAAGTTGATTAAAAATCTACTAAATAATTTTTAATGATCTTTTCAGTATGTTTTAATAAAAATATATTACATCTAAACTTTAATTTTTAATTATTGTTTTAATAAAAATTTTGCAACATGCCTCAAACTTTTTGTTAGTAGCGTGCTATACTTTTTACTACACTTTCGTTGGTGGTGTGCTACACCGGCTCATAATAGCACGTTAAAATTCAAATTCTTAAAATCTCATTGCTTACCCTCTAATTTGGTTTTTTTGAAAGAAAAAACAACATAGAAAGAATCTGAACACGTTTAATATTTAGAGATGAAACAGCAATCTAAAGGTTTGCAAATATAAGACAAGTTCAGTATTTTTGGCGAACATGACTTTTTGGCATCGAGAGTCTTCCAGCCATCCCTTTTTTCTGAATTAGAGGATTATTAATCTCAGTCATGCAGATATGTTGGACATGTTGGAAAATCAGGGAGTCGTAACTTTTCGGTCCAATATTTGAATAAACAAAGAGGCAATGAGACCACATTTTCATTGACATCAATCATTTTCGACATTCATTCAGTTCTCACTTAGTTTTATATACCATCAAATCAAATAAATCAATAACTTGGTCTTATATTTCTTTAGTTAATCATAGTTATTGAAAATTGAGCAAGGCTCTAAGATCTCCAGAATGTCACCCAGGATGAAAGTATTAACCCCATAGTAAAAAAAGAATATAAAACCAAATCAGGCTTCTATGTCCGAAAAAAAAATCAGTTTTATGCTTTTCCCTCTTTTGCTGACATAGGCAAAACGATAGCATAATAAAACTTTCCTTTTTTTCGTCACTAAGTCAATGAAATAAATCCTACCATGGCAAGAAAAAATTTTACGTATTGACATTTGAGACGTCATTTGAGGGAGGACAGAGAGGCCACGGAAACTTACTTAGAACTAAAAAAGAGACTAAAGACTTCTTACCGCTTTATGGTTTTTGGTAAACCCATTCCTTACCTTGAAACAAACTTCATATCAAAAGTTAACTTAAAAATATTAAATTTTTACCTTTTTTAACGCTAACGCTTATATTTTATATATGCAAAGTTTTATATAAAAACAAAAATTAAAGTACAATAGTAGAACCTGATTAAAAAATCAGGTTCTACTATTTTACTCTTTTTCAAAATTAAAAAGACGATTCATATAATTCTGCATGTTTATAGTTCTTATAGAAAATTATGAGGCAAATATTTTTCTAAAATCTTTGTTTTCTAAAATAACAACAGAAGTTCTAGTTTATTAGCAACTCATCTTCACAAATGTTTGCTGTTAAAATCAACAACCTTGAATATGTTTTTATATTCTGGGCAAGTAATTCATCTTAGATTAACTCCATGGCTTGCTCACTTTATATTCCAAGAAGAGCGTAGAATAATGAGTGGACTCTTGCGTAGAATAATGAGTGGACTATGATTTATCGTCAATAGTAACAATTTTTTTCCGAAAAATCGAAACCAACCTTCGGCACTTTGAACGAACAGCTGCTTTTTGAGCCGGTGTTCTTTTTGGTGTTTTTAGTTTTTTTAACAAAAAACGAATGCTAGTTTTTTGGTGAATAATTTTGTATATGTACGGTTTTGATACATGAAAGGTTTATCTTACAAAAATGGTGTTGAAAAAACGCAGTTACTTTATCAATTTTAGGATCATGCGAACAATCTGCAAAGAAAAAGAGTTATTGTATTTAGAAGTGATTCTTACTTTCAAAGTATTAGCAGCGGTTTTAATAGACATAATATATTCCCGAGTGAATATGACGATCTTATACAATCATGAAAGAATTATGCAATAACTAAAGACGCTCATGTTTTTGGTTCTGTTAGAGTTTTGATCAGGATTTGATTTAGAAAATTGATAGCGGAGAACTTTGTATTCCAAATGATGAAATATTTGACATCAACGTTGCTAAAATCATAGTTTCTTACCAGCTAGATTGTGATATGCGAGACATCATTTCAGACCCTGTAAGCATTATAAATAAAATGTTTCAATTGTTTGAAGAAAAAATAAGAAGACTTCAAGTGTACATATATGATATCAGAAGACTAGGAGTTGTTTGTGGTTTCTATTTTAAAAAGGAAAGCATGACAAATAACTGTTGATTCTTACAAAAGATTTCAAAAGGAAGTAGTCAAAAGTTCAAGAATGAGTTTTTTAAAAAATATGTGGAGATGGAGCTAAAGTTTGAACATCCATGTGAAGAGATTAACGAACTATTGCAAAAATTCAACTTTATTTACCGACTTAAATGGGAATCCAAAAAGTACGGACGCAAAGAAATATATTTCGTTAAAGTTACTAATGAAGAACTAATTCCATTTTCTGGGCTCTCTTCTAGAGAAAAAGTGATTTTAGATTTACTGGCTTGGCTATCTTACTTAAAGGCTGGGGAAAATAAACAACTTAGCATTACCAGGACCAGTTTCATGTTTTTAGATGAGCCAGATAGTCACTTAGATCCCACTTGTTGTGAAACTTTCTTCAAAATCGTTTACCGAGAGTTTGTTAAGACTATTAATATTAAAGTTTTAATGGCAACACATAGAATGGATACTGTCAATCGTGCTCCTGATCAGTCTGTCTTTATACGGATCAGTCTGTCTTTATACTTTATACGGAGAATGACCATGAAACCAGGTGTGAAAAAAAAGAAGCACTCATTCGAATGAACTCTTCTCCTAGACTAACAACGTCACGTGAAGCTAAATCTGGATTGTCAGACGGAAAGTATATAATACATCGTAATGTGAATTATGTGCTTGTTGAGAACGATGAAGATGCAAGGTTTTATAGAATTGTTTACCATAAGATCAACGAAATCAACAAACTAACAAATATTCGGTCAAAACTGTTTTTCCTCCTGTTGGAATAAAGGTCATTCCTCCGGAGAGATTGAATGAATTAGATAGGGGTTTTAGCTAGTTGTCTTTGGATCATAACTTGCCTGAAGTACGGGAATATAAAAATCTAATGCCGAAATAAAAAGAAAATATTGAAGAACCACCAGTAATGTATTGGGGCCTAAAAGAAAACGATAACAAAAATAAGCCTAAAAATAGTCTGGATGTCTTAAATTTGAATAGCTTTGAAAACTACTTATGCATGCCTTTAAACTTGTTTTATCTCTTTTGTGTAGAAAAAGATTCTCAAAGTGAAACATTTAGGACAAAAAAAGAACGGCTGGAGTAACTTTTGAAAAATGACGGAGTACACAGAAAATCGAGAAGCATTTAAGTTTCAATGGACAGCCTTGCTACTTCAAAACTTTTAAAAGAAAAATCAGGGAAGAAAAGAAGCAAAATGAGGAACTTCAACCAACTCGTAAAATGAGCTCGAATAATTTTTAAATGTCTGAAGGTCTATGATAATTTTTAAATGTATGAAAGTCTATAAAGTTATCAAACTTTAGACCAACTCTTCCCACCTCATAGTTCAATATAAAAGGCGGAATCAAAGACGGTAAATATTTATATGTAATCATTTAATAACCGTATATACGTATATATATATAATATATATATATATATATATATATATATATATATATATATATATATATATATATATATATATATATATATAATTTATATGAAGTGTTACAGGTGATAAATCAGCAACATATAAAACAAATTATAAAAAATTTACAACAAAAATACATAACTAGGTTGTATAATTTTATCACTATCGCTCAATACTTTTCTAACACTATCCTATTAGGGGGAGGTGATAAATCAGAAGTAAGATAAGTAATTTACTAGGGGGGGGGGGGAGGTGATAAATCAGCCATATAAAAAATAAATTCTAAAGTATTTCCAACAAAAATACACAACTAGGTTGTATAATTTTTATTACTATCGCTCAATACTCATGTAACACTACCCTACTAGGTGGAGGTGATAAATCAGCCATATATAAAACAAATTCTAAAGAATTTACGACAAAAATACATAACTAGGTTGTGTAATTTTTATCACTATCGCTTAATAATTTTCTAACACTATCCTATTAGGGGGCGGTGATAAATCAGAAGTAAGATAAGTAATTTACTAGGAGGAGGTGATAAATCAGCCACATATAAAACAAATTCTAAAGTATTTCTGAAAAAAAATGCATAACTAGTTAATTTAAAATTATAAGTTATAATATAACTTATATCACTATTGTTTTTCTTTAAATACCTTTTAAAAATATAAAGTTAGAACATCACAACATGACCGAGTATAGGGGCGGATCTAGGGTACGTCTAATACGTCTTAAGACGTACCCAAAAATATCAAAAATATAAATTATACTATATTCGATTATTAATTGAATTTTAAAAAAGTATATATCTTTAGTAGCATATATCAATAAGATTTAAGTACTACGCTTGCGTTTTACATTTACGGGCAATTGTGAAATAAAAATACCAATGGTTATTGTTTAAAGCGATTTTTAAAACGTATATAAAAGTATCTTAACCGGAGGTTTAAGCAATTGTTGATAAATAATATTTACCTAAACAGATCAATAGACGTACCCAATTTTATTTTAATATATAATTAAAAATCTTTTTAAATTTTTATTTAGCTTGTTAAAAAAAAAATTGAAAATTTTCTTTACTTATAACAACTTTTGGACGTACCTAATGCATAACACCCTTAATAAATTTTTGACGAAATCTATTGTTTTGCAATCATCAGGAGGTAAAAATAATAATAATATTCTATAAGTGATAAAATACATCAATAGACGTACCCATTATTATTTCATTTTATTATTTATCTTTATATTTAATTTAGTTTTCATTATTTATTTTTTAAATATTCTGTTTTTTTATAAAAAAAACACTGTCGGACGTACCCTAACACATACACCCTAATATACATATGAATAATTCAAATTATTCAAAATTTGTTTAATTTTAAATGTTCAAGCATTAATTTGTCTGTTCGAGTATTAATTTAAAATGTCAATCAATCAAGAAATTAAAAACATTATGTTACAAAATGATAAAACAAAATTGATTTCTTTGAAAGATATGTTAGAAAAAAATATTAGTTCTTGTAAAGATATTTTTATTGTCGACTCTTGCAAAGCAGAAAAAACTCTTAAAATTTTTGAAATCTATCTTCCAAAAAGTTTTAAAGAAAAACAAAATGGCAATTTTGTTGTTTTAAGGTAAAGATTTTTGTTCAGGTTCCATAATTTTCTAAATAAATATTTGGTTAATTGTAATGTTATATTGACTGCTAGCGAGTTAAAAATATTTATAAATTTTTCATATAAATACATTAATTATTATATTTTATGTATATCTCAGGTCTCAATCAACTGGAAACTGTCTGCACAGTTATATCTCCTTGTGTCTAACTGGAAATAACTGTATGGCTAATGATTTAAGATTACAGACCTCAATTGAATTATTCTTAAATGCCGAATTTTATTCTAATCATCCAACTTTTCATAATGCTTTTGTTAACAATACTAGCTCTTTTCTATGCTTTGATAACATTCTTCCTTTATCAGTATCACTAAATTCTTTGGATTCAGGAAAAAAAAGTATAGATTTAGTTCAAGAAGAAGCTATTAATAATTGTAACAATGAAAACTGGTCTTCTTTCCTTTGTATTCTTGCATTATCAAGTGTTTGCAATAAGAAAATAGAATGTTTATATCCAGATTTTGGTCTACATAAGTTTAAAACTTTATTCAGCTCTACTATTGTACCTCGTATAACCTCTTTAAACAATATTGAGTCTTTTTATCTCCTTTTTTGTTATGAAGGTGTTTTATATGATTTTTCTGCTCCTTTCCAACACAACCATTATACCCCTGTGATAATAAAAGAAAACTTAAAACGAAAAATTTCAAATGAAAGCACCAAAATGTCGCAGACTAAAATAAAATTTTATTTCGAGGCCAAACATCAAGATAGTAGTCTTTTATTGGATAATATAAAAAGGAAACCATTGGAAGTCTCTACTCAACCACCATTATCATTATCAAAATTTAGTAAAATTACTTGTTGTGAATCATTTTCTTTACCGTCCAATAATTATGATATTAGTTATTTGGTTTCTAACTATACTAGTTATTCAAATGTTGCAAAAACCTTAAGTAATTCTGAACTTCAACATTTAGTTAAATCTGTTTTTGTACCTTGTAAAACATATTCTTTTCCTAAAAATCTGAATGGGCGAAGTTTTCAATTTATGTGGATGGAAAATTTTCCATGGTTCACATATTCGAAAATATTTGATGGAGCCTTCTGTTTGCCATGTGTACTTTTTGGGTGCAATTTTCCATCTGAATGTAGTTTAGTCGAAAGATTATTTAGTAAGCCTTTTGATCGCTGGAATGAAGCTTCTCGTTACTTTCAGATACATGCATTTGGCAAAACCAATGATAGGTCTGTTTGCAGAAATAAAAGCTTACATGTAAAAACTGCTGAAGTTTTATTTTCAATGTCGTCCATTTGGTCTTGTAAAACAGAATCAATAGATATTACATCTCAAAAAATAGTTCAATCACAGATTTCTAAAAACCGACAGTTATTACAACCTATTATTGAAACAATTATTCTCTGTGGGCGTCTTGGTCTTTCTTTACGAGGCCATAGAGATGATTCGGAGTTTCATCCTGAAAATTGTGAGTTTTCTAATAATACTGTAGGTAATTTTATTGAATTGTTACATTTTCGTGTTAAAGCTGGTGATAAAGTTCTTGAAGATCATCTTAAATAACATCAACGAAATGCATCTTATATATCTAAGACATCATAAAATCAGTTAGTAAGGTGTTGTGGAGAAGTTATTACTGACACAATAAATGCAGAAATTAAAAATTCTAAATATTTTTCTATTATTGCTGATGAAGCTTCTGACAGTTCAAATAAAGAACAGCTATCATTAGTTATACGATTTGTTGATTCGAAGTTTAATATAAGAGAAGAATTTATCAGTTTTTTACATTGCACAAATGGTGTTACTGGTGAAGAATTATTTGATATTTTGTTAAAAAGTATTTCAGATTTTTCTTTAGATATCATGAATTGCCGAGGACAGTCATATGATGGTGCTGGAGCAATGGCTGGTCATACCAAAGGATTTGTCCTCTCGCATTTTAAATCTAAATGAAAAAGCTTCATTTGTTCATTGCTATAGCCATAGGCTAAATTTAGCTATTTGTGCCTCAGGTTTTGATTTTATTGTTGCTATGTGCATAACAAGAAATGTGTTTGACTTAACTCTTCCCATAACGCGAATGTTGCAGTCAAAGAGTAATGATATTTATGATGGTTTAAATCTTATTCAGGCGTTGAAAGATGTTTTATCTTCACTTAGAAATGTAGTTGATCAGCACCATCAAATGTGTTATGAACAGGCTTTAAAAATTGCACAAAATATTAATGTAGCCGAAACAAAGCCAAGAACTTCCTTTATTTCCAAAAACAGAGATAATACACCTTCTGAATCTATTTCTGATTATTTTAAGATTGTTATCACGATTCCTTTGTTAGACCATCTCAGTGTTGAACTAGACACAAGGTTTGATGATACTACCTTAAAATGTTATAAAGCACTTGTGCTAGTTCCTAGAAAAATGATTTCAGTAGTGCAATGTTCTCGTGACACCAGTTGGAAAAACTCCATCATATATTTCAGTGACTTTTATGGAACAGATTTACCGAATCCGCTTGCTTTGTCTGGTGAGCTTGATTTATGGGAAGCCTTCTGGTTAAATTTTAAAGGAGATATCCCTTCTAATATTTCTGAGACTTTAAAAGCAATAAATTTTCCTGGTTTTGAAAACATAAAAGTTTGTCTAAAGTTACTTGCTACATTTCCATTAACTTCATGTGAGTGTGAGCGGTCATTTTCTTCGCTTCGGCGCCTAAAAATTTACTTGCGAAGCACCATGGTTCAGGACCGCCTAAATGGTTTAGCATTAATGAATATTCATACAGAGATAGTTATAGATATAAAAAAAGTCATTGATAAGTTTGCTACTATTAATCGTAGATTAACTTTTAAATAAAATTGAAATAAATATAAAATATATTTTAAAAAAATTTAAAAATATAAAGTTTAAAAAAATACAAATTACTAAAAATAAAAACAGAACAAAAAAAGTCATCTTTATTTGCGACATAGCCACCAATCTTTTTAAAACATTATTTGGCATAAAGAAATTATTGGCATACATCGCGTTACATACGTTGGTTTTAGATATATCGTTGTTGCTGTTATCATTCTTTGTAAATGCTATGTTGTAATAATTATAGTATAAACGTTTTTATTTTTTGAATTTTTATGTATTATGCAAGTTTAAATAGAATAAAGATTTTAAAACTTACTTTTGCTATGCAAAATGTAAAACTAAGATTGCGGCATCTAATTTCTTTATATAAAATTCAATATTTATTATTATAATAAGTAATTATTTTGTTATATTTATATTTTTTATGTTTGTTACAATATAAACATAATATATAATTATTTACAATAAAAATATAAGATGTGTAAAATGTGTAAGATTATAATTTAAAAATGGAATGTGAAAATATTAAGCTAATTTGTGAGTATAAATAAATCTAACTTGTCAATATAAATAAATTTCTAAATTTTATGTAAATATACGGATTTTACTATGGTAAGATGTCCTAGTAATATCCTTGCGTATTTTTTTTTATAAATACAGAGTTGTCACTAGGGAAGAGCGGTGTCTAAACCCCCACCCCCTACAAAAACTTTATTGAAAAATAAGTCGGCAAATTTAGACTTGTATTAGGCAAGTTTTTAACTATAGTCAGCAAATGTCAGTAAACGATGACTTTTTTTTTTTTAGAAGTAACTCGGCAAAAACATACGTTATTTCCTCCCCCCCCCCCCCCTCCTCCTCCTTGAAGATCTTTTCGGAATGGCCCTGTGTATATATATGGTGTATTAATCCTTCCCCTCCAACTCCGGAATTGTGTGTGTGTGTGGGGGGGGGGGGGGAGGGGGAGAAAAATTGCTCGTGGAAAAATCAGATGTACCCAAAAAATTTCCTGGATCCGCCCCTGGAGTAAATTTAATTTCTAGAATTGTTGACCTTGTCTTTCCTTTTAGTTGTTGTTATTAAAGTTTATTGCGCTGAAACGGACGCATTAGGCACAATTCTAACAACTATTATCTGAAAGCGCAACCTCGTTTTAGGTTTTCTATGGGGGGAGGTGATAAATCAGGCGGAGGTGATAAACTACTACAGTTAACGGTAAAGCTGAAGATGTTATTCTTAATTTCAGTTAAAGACTTGCAATTCGAAAAAATGGCAATCAGTTTTTAGAGTAACATTGATTTTGCAGCAACATTTCATCAAGTTAATGGTTTGTGCTGTTGCGTCGTTAACGAATACTTGGATTTTCCGATACCATTTACATCTATATATCTCTTTTTCTTATATCTAAAAAGCGCCACGTCTATATTTATAGCTTTCTTTTGGTCCGCATTCTGTTGCCTTTTTTACGGCATCACATCCCTGAAACGTATTGGCTTTTGCCCTCTCATTGATCGAGTGCTTCTTCGATTTCCAATACATTCTTCCTTGAGCAAAAGTAGTTTGCATGTATCAAGTTGCTCACTATTGTATTCATTATTTACGGGATCATGACTACAAATTTCATTATCCTCTAATGTACTAGTCTCGATTAGATGTTTATCTATTTGGTCACAATGCGCCAACGTTTCCAAATTTTTTCTCATTATAATGGCAGTGTTTTGACCAGCTTGGGAAATGAAGGCTGTGAGTGGACCAGACAATAGCCAGTGCTTCTCTCTCTATATTAGAGTATCTTGTTTCAGCATCTGTTAAAGACCGTGAGAGAAATAGTACAGGGTGACCATCTTGTGATAGTATACCAGATATTGCTTTTTCACTGGCGTCAGTTTTTAATTCTAGATCTTTATTGATGTCATATACTTTTACCACAGGGTCTTCACAAAGGTTTTTCTTTAGTAACTCGAATGCATATTGATGTTCTTTCTTCCATTCGAACATAACTCCTTTCTTCCTTAAATTATTCAACGGTAGAATTTTTTCAGTATACTTTTCAATGTGTCGACCATAAAAGTTTACTAATCCTATGAAAGACTCAAGTTCCTTTTTATCCTTAGGAGGACTAATTTTAAGTATTTTGCTGACCAAATTACGATCTGGAGTCACCCCCTTTTCTGACAGTTCGTATCTAAAAAATGAGAGAGTTTTTGTTTCCATCACTGATTTACTTTTATTTATAATCATTCCTGACTCTTTTAATCTGCTCAAGATTTTTTCTAAATTGAATTTCAGTTCTTCAGCATTTTTACCACCTACACAGATATCATCTTGAAATATAATCATATTAGGAATAATATCGCTAACAACCGATTCTATTGCTCTTTGAAATATTGCACTTGCAGTTTTTATTCCAAATGGCAAGCATGACCATCTTAACAATCCAATAGGGGTATTAACTGTTGTTATTTCTTGTGCATCCTTATCCATCTCAATTTGGTGATATGCCCCCTTGAGGTCAATTTTAGCAAAGTACTTCATTCCTGCCATCTTATGGAATATATTTTCAATATTTGGAATAGGATATGAGTCTGAACAAATCTTTTGGTTAACCCCTACTTTGTCGTCTGCACGTATGCGTAAATCTCTATCTTGTTTTCGATAACAAGTGGTGAAGCCCATTTACTTCCACCAGGTGGAACTCTTTGGAGCAATCTTTGTTGAATCATTTCATTGAGCTTTTTTATCACTAATGGTCGTACATGAATAGGAAGAGGTCGAGACTCAAAATAAGATGGTTTAATGCCACTTTTTATTAATATATTTGCTTTGTAATTTAATAATCGTCCTGTAACACTAGGTTTCACACTGTTAACCAAATTTGTCGCATTTACTTTTATTATGTCCATACCAATTAAACCATGATTCTTTATACAGTCTGCAACAATAATTTTTACAATATTTATTTTAGATCTTGTTTCCAGTGTTGCCTCAAATTCTCCTAAAACTTTAATAACTGTGCCATCGAATTGTTTTAAGTAAAGATGGCATTTTTCTAACTTAGGTTTAGACATTAGCTCCCAAAAATTTCTTGGTATAATTGTGACTTGACTTCCGGTATCCACTTGCATTTTTATATTACAGTCATTTATTTTGACATAAGTTTCTGAGTTCGAGTCATTGGTGAAAATAGAATAAATATTTGCATCATCATTCTCTATCTCATCTACTTTTCTTTCATATTTATTACTTGATTAGCATACATTTTGAAAATGGTTTAGTTTCCCACATTTTTTACAGTTTTTTCCAAATGCTGGACATTTTCGTGGTAAGTGTTGAAGACCACAGTATTTACATTGATTTGGTTTATCTTTATTTTTATCCATATGGTTGACTGAAAGGGGTTCTACATCATCAATGTTGTTTTGTGCACTAAAAGAGGATATTTGTTCTAGCTGCCTGATGAAATCAACACAAGATCCTAGTTTAGGATATTCACCATTTTGTAACATTTCAAGAGCTTTAATTTTCTGATCAGAAGAATGCAACCCATCAATTAGTCTCATCTGAATAAGATCATCTTCTGCAGTCTGGTCATCTTTTCCTAATTTTTCAAAGTTACAAAAACGTGATGCTTCGCGTAATCTTTGTGCATATGATACAATGTTTTCATTGCTTTGCTGTTTTAAAGCTAAAAATCGGACTCTTTCAGCAATGATTAGTCTTTTTTGAGGTCTTAAATAGGACATAATAACATTTTTAATGTCAGTAAACATCATTCTTTCTAATTCTTCCGGATATACCATTAGTGAAATCTTTTTAATTGCATCAATACCTGCTTTTGACAGAAATAAATCAGTTATATCGCGATTACTGTTTGCCTCATCTGTTAGTTTTTTTTTGATCGTGCAGTAGCTGAAAAGCATCTAATCCAGGCTTCTGCATTGTCTGGATCATCTAAAGTTAAATCAGATCCTACTCGTAGCGCCATTGTTGCGTCGTTAACGAATACTCGGATTTTCCGATACAAAATATATTCTGTCTCTCAACATCCACCCTTTACATCGGCGCTACTCAACTTTCTCCCCCCCCCCCCCCCTAATTTTATGATTGATTCTGATAGAAAATTTTATGCTGATTAAGAATCGTGTAAAAACATGGGTCTCAAAATCAACGGAAAAGGCTCTAATTCGAAGTCAAAGTTGTAAAAAATCCTACTAAAAACCCTAATATTCGCCTTTTTTTTTCAAAACGCTTTCATTTTTAACGAAAATTAATTACCGTTACATTGCGTAATAAACGTACCTGGTTTCCAGGTTGAACGTAGAATGTGAGAATGTAGAAAAATTGATGAATAATTATTATTGTATCGTACGCTAGTTTTTTTTATTAAAAAAAACGGTTTGAAGGTTACATTTTGTAAATTTTACAAGTGATAGAACAACTATGAACTAAGTTTCAAAAGTTCTTCTTTTAGGAAAAAAAACTTTTGAATTCTTTTTTAAAATTTATTACAAAAGTACATTACTTGCATTATAGTTTATTCTCTAATAAATCAAAAAACGGCTAGTTTCATTGCCACAAAAAATTGCGAAAGATAAACATACTTTAACGAATTTTTTAACGTAAAAACCATGCTATTAATGTTTTGCTTTTGTCAGCTAAAAGATCATTAACTTAGTATTTTTTAAAATGGCGAATATTAGGGTTTTTAGTGGGATTTTTTACAACTTTGACTTCGAATTAGAGCACTTTCCATTGATTTTGAGACCCATATTTTTATACGATTCTTAATCAGCATAAAATTTTCTATCAGAATCAATCATAAAATTAGGGGGGGGGGGGGGAGAATGTCGAGTAGCGCCCTTTACATCTATATATCTTTTTTTCTTATTTCTAAAAAACGCCACGTCTATATTTATATCATTCTTTTGGTCCGCATTCTGTTGCCTTTTTTACGGCATCACATGTGCAATATAAATGGCATTAATGGTTTGTGCAATAATAAAACTCTTAACAAACGTATAAAATATTCAGGAAACTGAAAAAATTTAAAAGCAACCCAAAACAGAGTCATCACTAAGGAAGACAAAAACAGCTTTTTTAATGGAAAATATAAGTATATTTTTTTCTGAAACTGAAATGATTGATTCCAAAAAACATTTGTGATTTTTTCTAATTGTTCATTAGGGTTTACTATTTAAATTTACACAGAGCTCTTGCAAATAAGAAGAGGAAAATGTGGATGACCTTTTTCAAGCAAACCTTAAGTCTCACCAGAGCTGTAATTATTGTAGAGAGCATTGGCGCCAGTAGATGCTGTTGTTAATATAAAAGCAATTGTTCGTATAGAGCTAAGCAATATAACTGCACAATGGCTTTATTTTGTGAGCAATATTAATTGTAGCCAGCCCAAGGACTAGTTCTTAGATTTCTTAGATTAGTTCTTAAAGTGAAAAATAATATAGTCTGCTGTTGAATCTCATTTGGGATTAGAAGCTTTTATTTGGGTGTGAGTGAAGAAATCACTTCTATGTTATGTCTGGTTTACTGCGCTGACTAATTTTTTGATTCTAATGTTGGACAACCCAGTGTTTAGTTGAACATTCAATGGAGGAGTTTTAGGCTTAAACTTAACCTTTTTTTTTAGGGTATAGTAGAAAAAATGCGAAGAACATAAAGTATAAAGGTTTTTACAAAAAGCAAAAAATATAATAAGAGAACATTGCAAAATTTATAGCAAATAAGTAGTTTGGGCAGTTTTTAACAATTTCTATCTTATGGAGATTTGAAGAAAATCAAATTATTGTTACAAGGGCTAATGATAATATTAGATTGTATTAATTACCTGTGGTAATTAAAAAATTAAAAGTTGCTAAAATATATTTAGCAGCCATTGTATCTTGGGATGCCTTTAGGTTTTCTCCTAAAGTAAACTGGTGACAGTTGTGTTTGCATGTGTTGCATCTAAGAGTTGATGTCTTCTCTTGAAGTGTTTGTTAACCAAAAGAGTGATTTACTTTTATTTGTAATTTTTTAAAAAATGTTTAGATTTATTTTTTATTTATTTTCATTTTTTTAATATTGGTGAATTATAGTGACAAATTAAAAAATCCCCTTAAAAAAATTCAAAAATGGCAAGAAAACAAATCATCAAATAGAAATTTTATCAGTAATATTTACATTGTGAAAAGAAATAAACGTGGAAGCTGGAAGTGTGCTCAATTGAAATTAAACAGGGAATCAGCAAATTACATCTGCTAATTAAGACAGAAGAATTGCTACCACTAGTAAAACATATAAACTTTTAACTGCCCCAGAAATTACAAATATTATGAATAGTTCCCGAGAAGATCCAATATTTGTGACAGCAATACAATGGAAACAGGGTTTGATTGTAGAATAGCCACAAAGCTATTCTATTCAAGGCAGAACAACCTTAACAATTGACTGTTGATGATTGAAAACATTCCTTGGATCATCAAGTCAAAGTTCCGAATTTTGGATTTGAAGAGAAGAGCATTGGTTCAAAGAAAAATTTGTAAACATGTTTGTGTAACGAAACAGTGTGTGGTACCAACTGTAAAACATGGTGGATGTATTGTCATGATGTAGGATTGTTTTGGTGGTAATAATACTGGTGATATTGTTAAAATAACTGGAATAATCACAAAAGAAGTGTATTTGGGTATTTTAAAAATATTGTGCCATTCTTTCAGGAAGTCTAATAATATATAACCATTCGTTTTTCAAGAAGATAATGACGCAAAACATTCCTCAAAACTTTGTAGGAATCAATTAAGTGAAATTAGAAAATGATAAAATTAATGAAAGCATAATTTTGCTTCCCTAATTACCTGATTTTTCCCCTGTTTAACTCTTATGGATGAATTAGACAGAAATGTGAAAAGATATGTGGGAAAAACTTAAATGTGAGTGGCATATCATAGACTTAAAAATGAAAAGTTTGTTATGTAGAATGCCACGAACATGTAAAGTAATTATTGCTGGCTGGTAAAGATAGCTATATAGATAAGAGGAAGTTATAACTTGAATTTGTTAATTTATTTTTCCTATAACTTTATTATTACAAGAGTATATATATTTCAAGTATATATATATATATATATATATATATATATATATATATATATATATATATATATATATATATATATATATTTAATTAAGCTCCTTTAATTTAGGTCCTTAAGCTAAGTTTTTTATTTGTTTACTTTGAATCATTAATGTTAACAAATGTAAACAAATCTTTTCTTTGTTCACATACACAAGTAGATTTTAATCCAAAATTTTATTTTATTTTCAGACTTACACAATTTGGAATTAATGAAAAAGAAAATTTTTGGAGCAGACTTCTATTTTGCAGTTTTTGATTTTGTGAAGAACTTATAATGATATGAAAAATCATCATGATTATAATGTTGAAATTTAATGCGTACTGTTATCATGAAATCCAATAATGCCAACCTAGCTGACCCAAGAATGCTACTTACATGGGGTGATAGTGTACACTTCCCAGGGTCACCTGGTGCAAATTTTGAAATCTTTTAGGTACGTCTGCGGGAAAAAAGTGACTTTGAAGTTACAAAAATGAAAAAAATTTACCTTCTTTTTTGACATAGCAAAACTGCTATAAAATCCATACTATTACTCATAGACTAATAAAATTTGGTGGCAATGTAGCCTATATCAATGCCAAGATTTGGGTAAAATTTTATCCCAATTCCTGCAGTATAACAGAAGTTATAGTAGTCTTAGTGTTGATTTTTTGTTGATTTTTTCACTTCCAGTGCAAAACTTTACTTATTACTGCCTATTACAAGCCCCCAGGCCATAATGTGGGTAACACATGTGCTCTTGTTGAATATACCAACAACATTGTAAAATAAGGATTTTGATGTTCTTACCAAAGTTTTTGGTTTCGGGGGTCAAAACTGTTGTTCTTGAATGAGCCCTATTTACAGCATATGCACCTTTATCTATATAAAACCTTATAAAACCAATACTATTAGTGCCCCATAAACTTTCTTTTAACTAAACTACTACCTTAGAAGTTAGTTGAGACATTTTAACAGATTTTTTGATGAAAATTATAAAAAATCTTGACATTTTTTACTCTAGTAAAATTGCGCTTATTCTACACATGGATTTAGCCCTGAGGATTTGTGAGCAAAGCAAAGAAATGTGTTGAAAATCTTTTGCATGTGATTTTTAACTGGTCAACATGTATTGTGTGTTGAAAAACCCATTTCATATATAAAATCAGCTAAAAATGCCTAGAATTTCCTTAGTGTTTTGTTTTCAAAATCATTATCAAATGTACGAATTGTTCAATAAATTTACACTAACAGTGAATTAATTTCTAAAATTTATTCACTGTTAGTGTAAATTTATTGAACAATCACTCTAACTTATTTGACGTGACATTTAAAGCGCTGGTCAGCTTTCTTTTCTTAAAATGAATAGTTTTTCTACTAGAGTAGAAAAAATATTCATTTTAAGATATGCTTAAATTTAATTTTAAAGGTGTATGTGTTTTAATTTTAGTCTTGTTCCATTTTTGTTTTAAAAATGATTAGAAAAAAAAAGGGTTTTGCATAAGAAGAATTAACAATATCAACCCATCATCACGTGAATAAGAGCGTATATGATTAATTTGATTTTTGCTTTGATTTTGTATGCTGTGACGCACATATCATTAAAAGTTAAAATCATCACAAGACTTTGTTTTTGTAGCACTGAACTGAAACGTTTGCAGAAATATCCAAAATTATTAAACCTTTCACTTGAAAATCGTTGTATGTGGTAAAAAATATTGTTATTCATTTTTTATAATATACAAATTGTTAGGCTGAAGTAATTGGAATGATTTAGGTAAATATGTAGCTCTGCATATAGCAATATGTTATTATTTTGAAATACACCTACCTCAATGTGACGTATATGTTAGTGTATAAATTCACACTATCAAAGATGGCAGGATTCTAAAGATTATCACAATCTTGAAACCCAATCAAAATAAATCTAGGCATCTCTTATGATGACATTACAGATAGTCCTCTAGTAATGTTAGTAATGAAATAACATTTCCAGAATTTTTAATGTTTGTCAATCATATTCTTCAATTTCATATTATAGCATAATTTGTTTAGCTACACAGCTAAAATCCACTGACTCCTTAAGATGCCAAATCAGGCAAGAAACCATGAGCAGAACAGAAAGTGTGTCTGCGTGTTCTGCCTCCAAAAATGTGGCCGACAGATGACTGCTTTTCAGGCTTAAAGAGTTTGTCGCATTTACCAGACAAATCTTGATGTGTGTGACTCTTATGTGCCTCAAGGTCTTTTTGAATCATGCAGAACTGCCTTAAGACAAAAAGAGGAAGAAAAGGATGTTGCTTTGCCAAAGTGGTTTATTTTCAAAACTATCCGAGTCAGAGCTAAAACACATAGTCTAGGTTTCCAGAAAAAGCTGAACCTAATGAAAAAATGAAAGTGAATCAAATACCAGCTGTGAGATGCAGTACCTGCCTCAGTCAATTAGGTAAGGGATTACTACATCATTTTTCTCAGTAGGCTTGTGGAGCCGAGCCGGAGCCGTGGAGCCGCTGTTTTTCGGTGGAGCCGGAGCCGAAGCCGGAAAAATCTCGCGGCTCACGGCTCTCTTGTATTTTTAATGGAATGTAATGTTGTTTATAATAGTAGACAAATGTTATTCACTCATTGTTGAACGAACTTGTTGAATAAATCGTTTTAAATTATTATAATATCGATTGCTAACATTGCTTTATTGACACTTTTATTATTATTTTCTGTTTTTAGAATAGGTTTTTATTAGCTTTATTTAGCCTCTCAGTTGGTTTAATTTTAAATCATAATGCATGTAACATGTAATATTGGAAACATAGTCAAGAGAAATTTTTTTTGTTTATAACTTTGAGAAATAATAATTATGTTCATTAGTAGCGGCAGTTGGGCGATATTAAAAATGGAATGGGGGAATTTTGTCCACCCCAAACCCCCTCCGCAATTTTAGGAGCAGCCGTTGTGCAGTAGCTAGATCTTTTACTTCAGATTTTAAAAATAAAGTTAATCATTGTTTCTTTTAATATAAACGTTCAGGTAACGAGAAACTTTGTCTTAATTTTAGGTGTCATTTTACGTTTATTATTGTTATTATTCTTACTTTTAAAAAAAATTCCGACGAGCAAGTTTATAAGTTGTTGTTTTTAATTGATATACTCTTTCTTAAGTACGCACGTTTTAAAAGTAATTTAAAAAAACAGCAACCAATTTAAAAAGTTGAAACTCGTAAAAAAAAAAAAAACTGGCGCGAAAACTTTACACTGTTATTATTAAAATACATGTTTAACATAAATTTATATATTGCAATTTAAGTGAAGAATTATTAAATTAAAAGTTTTAATCAGAATATGTTCCGCAATATTTTTTTTAAATAATCCTCATTTCTGGTGAGTTAAGGTAACTTATTTTTAGGCACCGCCGATTCGGTTCGTAAAATCCGCAAAAAGCCAATCCGACTTATTTTGCGGATTAAAATAGTTAGTTCGTAAAAATTTTTCGGATTAATAATCCGAAAGCTAATTTACGAACCACTAGCGAATTTTTTTTTTGCGGATTCACTTCGCTGTTCGGATTATCAATCCGAAAAATTTTTACGAACCACTAGCGGATTTTTTTTTTTGCGGATTCTCTTTGCTGTTCGGATTATTAATCCGAAAAATTTTTACAAATCAGTTTAACTTTAATTCGTTTAGCGAATTATACGAATCGCGTTCCGTTCGCGTCACCATTAAATGGTGTGGTCCAAAAAAATTACGTTTTTATTATGTGCGCGTCCTATAAATAGTGGATTTCTTTTTTATTTTCAATCAGTTCTATTTGGAAATCTTCACATACAACAATTCGTTCAACAGATCAAGTCTACTATTCTTCAGCTACATTTATTACGGTAAGCCAATATTATATTAATTTGATTTAAAAGTTAAGAATATTTCAAACTGAATTTTTGCGGTTTTTTTTTTTTTTTTTTTTGTGGATCGAATTCCTTTGCGAATTATTTCGCTTTGCGGATTGCTTCAATTAGTGGATTGGTCCGATAAAATTTATATTGTAATATTTCTTCTACTTAAATATCAACAGAAATAAAAATAGAAATAGAGATAAAAACTAGTTTGAGAAATTGTTACGCTCATTTCAATAATTAAGGCAAATAATTAGTTCTTTTATTGAAAACTTTATGCATGCCTCTAAAATATCATTTATTGTTAAGACGAATATTAAGGAAAATTTTCAAATAACTTAATAAATAATTAGTTCTTTTTCGGAAACTGTTTGTATGCATCAAAAACTATCACGTTTTATTAAGGCAAATATTAAGGAAATATTGAGGCAAATATTTCAATAAAAAGTCAGTAAATCGAAAATGTGATTTGATCCGTGTTTTCGAATTCGAAAAGTAATCCTTATTAACAATCTGATCCGTTTTTGTGGATTTTAAATTCAATAAATAATCCGAAATATTCGTCCGATCCGATATGGCAAACTCAATCCGATTCGTTTCTTTTTTTTTTTTTATTTCACTTTTTTTTTCTTTTCAGATGCCTAAGCTGTCTAATATTTGGGAATTCTTCAACAATGTGGAGGAAAACAAGGCAAAATGCAAGGCCTGTGACAAAATATACTTAATCAATAAAAGCACCACAAGTCCTTTAAGGAATCATTTGAAAAGAGTCCACTTGAATTTATATAAACAATTAGAAAGGAAAGACAAGCAAAAATCAACAATACCAGACATTTTTGATGAGCTTGCCTCTGAAGACTCAGATTTTGAACAAACTCAAGAAAGAGGAAAAAAGAGGAGATGTCCACAAACACAAAAAGATACACCAGTATCGCCACAGCCTGGACCAAGTGGAACTTGTGGCACTTCCAACACACAGACACTGCAAGGCAGAAAACAGGCTACCAAACCTGAATGGGAAGTTACTGACATCAATCAAATAAGAACTGTTGTTGACATTACTAAATGGGTGATTGAGGACACTCAACCATTTTCTATTGTAGAAACTGACGCATTCACCCGGATGATGAGAACTGCAACCAACGGTCAATTCAGAGCCATTACAGCAAAGAATATATCTACAAAATACATTCCTCTCCTTTTTAAATTCATCAAGGAACAAGTAAAAAACATTTTCAATTCAGACAAGTCAAATCTTGATGGAGTGGCCTTTACATCCGACGTGTGGACCACTGATCACACCAATTTGTCTTTCATGAGCCTTACACTCCACTATATAGATTCAAAGTTCCAATTAAAGCGCTTCTTGGTAGAAATGTCCTACTTCCCCGAACAACATACTGCCGACAATATTGCCAAGAAGCTCAATGAATCTATCAACAAACTGGAACTTGATTTTGGAGTCAAAACCTGGATAACAGTCGACGGTGCAGCTAATGTCCAAGCAGGTGTTAGAAAATCAATTGGGGTTCAAAGTGCAATTTGGTGTGTCGACCACCGTCTAAATCTAGTTGTCAGTGGTGCTGATAAATACAAATGTACTGGAATTCTGGAAACAAAACCAGCATATTTACCCAATAATGTCAAGGCTGGCCAGAAAAAACCTCTGTATACCTGCTGCATCATCAACATCTGAAAGAGTTTTCTCAACAGCAGGGAATATATACAGCTCTAGAAGAACCAATCTTTCAATCTCAAAGGTTGAGATGTTGGTATATATGAAAGAAAACACTAAGCAACTCAGTAAAATTCAAGACATTGTGTGGCCAGGAAATGAATTTGGAAAATGATTAACTTTCAGTGTGATTTTGACTTTTTTTTATTTCTTAACAAGGAAATCACTTCGTTTCATTGTGTATTTGAATATTATAAATAAATAAAAATGAATCTTAATTCGAAAGCTTTTTTTATTCTGAATCCGTATAAATCCGTAAAAATAATATCGGTTCGGATTCCAATTCGAAAAAAATTTTTCGAATTGCAATCCGATCCGAAAGTATCGAATCGGATTGCAATCCGAAAAAATAATCCGAAAAAATTTTAACGAATTATTTTCCGATAAATTATTTTCGGATCAAATCAATCCGTAAGTAGTTTGAACCGTTTAGCATAGATAATTCGGTGCACAATCCGCAAACCGATAAACAGTAACGAATCGGCGGTCTCTACTTATTTTAAAACCTAATAAAGCAACATTAATTAAAAACTTTTTATTTAGAATGTTCAATTAGTTTAATAACAGATTTATCTTGTTGTTGGTCTGAATAAATCCTAATTAGGATTATATTTTTCAAGTTTAATTTTTCCATTTTAGCATTTTTCTTAAGAAGTTGTTGATGTACATTTAACATGACTGATGTGACTAAAAACACCGCGGTTGTAAACGAAGATATGTTCGAGGATGAATTGAAATGCTTTTCCTTCAGTGAAAAAGAAAAAGCATATATTTGCCAGATTCTTGTTGAGGAGAATCAAACTAAAAAAATTTATGGCGCGCAAGTTAAAATGCTAATGGATGGAAAACGAGTAAAAAAACCAATCTCAAATATGAAACGTCACATTAAGAAGAGCCACGGAATACTTCATCATAAAATTGTTCAGGTGCAAGAAAAGAAAAAAGCTGCACAAAAAAGGAATATAAATGTATTCGAAGTTACTTTGTCAAGAAATGGAGATTCTCTATCTTTTGGTGGATAAAAAAAACAAAAGATACTTGAGAATTTTTTTAACAAAGTTAATATAACAATATCGAAAGAAGATTCAAAAAAGCTTCAAATATGTTAGTACTTCAAAATGGAGCTTCGTTTAACATTTTTAGCGGAGATGGAATAGAAATTTTGACCCGAGATTTGGCAAAAAAATTTAGCATAAAAATCAGTCGTGAAAATATGCGTCAGGAAATTCAGACTTTAGCTGAAAAAAAGCGTTCTGATTTGAGAAGCGATTTGAATGGAAAACTAATTTTCCTAAAAGTTGATGGAGCATCAAGACATCGGCGAAGTTTTCTTGGAGTCAATACTCAATTTTTCTCTAGCGGCAAAATATTTATCAAAAAATTAGCAATCATCGACATACATGCCAGACACAAAGCTGAAGATATTTAAAATGCACTTGAAAACGAACTTGATAAGTTTGGCATCCGAAAAAGACAAATCCTTAAAATTAGTACTGACAATGGGTCTAACATGATTAAAATGGTGAATGATTTTGGCAAGACAATTGAGATAAACAAGATTATAGAAACACTACCTAGTGAAGATCATGATGAAGGCGGAGATGATATTGCAGAAGAACAGACTATTGAAGATGCAAGTAGTGAAACTGAGGGTTCTGAATTCTGTGAACAGCAGCATGATGGTTACTTTGACGAAATCTCCAAGAATATGAACACTGTTTATCTTCAACGTTGTGGTGCACACACCCTTCAACTTGCTGTCACCGATGCAATGAAAGAATCGGAAATCAAAGTAATACTTGAGCGTACTCGTAAAGTTGCAAAAGCTTGTCGTGCTCCAAATGCTATGGAATTTTGAAAAAATACAAAACCTTTTAAAGTAATTTTATAAACTTTTTATACAAACTAATAAATATGTTTATTTGTTATATTTCAAGAATAAAATATGTTCTATAATATAGGTGGCAGTTATAGACAATGTAACTAGATGGTCGAGTACATTTAAAATGCTTAAGCGTTTAAGAAAATGGAGCAGGCAAGAAAAAAAGAGTCAGCAATCTGATCAAGGATCTATTCAGAACATTGGGAATGAGGAGCGAGAATTTAAAGGCGCACTTCGAAGTCTACCTAAATTAGCGCACGACCTTTTAAAACAAAAAGAAACCTTGACGTGCAAAAAACCTCTGGAAGAAATAAAGTTTTTCCCTTTGATTATACAATCATCGTACAAAATTGTCACAGCGCTTCCAATGACGCAAGTTAGTGTTGAGCGGGTGTTTTCAGCACTCAAATTTCTGACACCTGACCAAAGAAGCCATATGACATCGGATCTTATTGATGATTTGGTATTTCTTAGGACAAATAACGAATACATTTGACTTGTTTGAAATTTAATTTTGGGTTTGAAATACAATGATAATAAAGCAAAAAATTAATATTGATAGAATATTTTATTTCCTTTTTTGCCCCCAAATAATTTTTTACAATATAAATATGTGGTAGTAATGGATTCACATTTTAAAAATAAGGGTTGGATAAAAACTAATAGGTGTGGTTTTTATGCAACTTGGGAAACAAGCCTAAATATTTTTAATTTTCATTCAAAATTTAAATTTAACTTATTAGGTCAAAGATGAAAAATAGTTTAAATTGAGCCGGAGCCGAGCCGGGAACCGGACATTTCTTTGGAGCCGGAGCCAAGCCGTGAAAAAAACTTGCGGCCCTACAAGTCTGGTTCTCAGTTAAAGTTCAGGGAAAATATACAAAAATTGGCTTCATTAGATCCCAAAGCTGCAGAACAGATTGCATCCAATGTGATTGAAAATAAAGTAGCATCTCCAAAAGCTACAATTCGTTTGGCAAAAGCATCTGGAGGTCATCCACTCCCTGTTACTCCAGGTACAATGTCAGGAGAATTAATTATAATATTATAACTTTGTAAAAGATTAATTATTATTGTTTTTGTAATTTTTGTTTGCTGGAGTTAATAAATGTAAATTTTCTATAGGGTTAAGTGCAGCAAGATCATATTCTGCCACATCAACATTGACAACCCAAGACTTTATCAATGTACAAACTAACACTGGCCTCTCCAACAATGGGATCAAAAAATTAGTGAAGACTGTTCATCAGTAATCAGACAAGAAAATGATTGAGCCCAACTTTTATACCAATTTTCAAATGGCTGGTCAACAACTGAAGGAGTTTTTTACTTTTACAGACTTAAAAACCACAGATTCCAAAGGTTGTGACACAACCCATGTTGTTGTTCATTGCAAAGATTTGTCTGTTCTGGTTAGTCAAGTCATTCAGCCTATAAAACAATTGTTGGCTACTTTGTCAAATTAGGCATTGATGGAGGCAAAGGTTTCTTCAAGATTTGTGTTTGTGTTATTGAGAGTTCCACAGAACAAGACCACCTTAAAAGCGACTTTTGAGTTCCAGAGCGGAAAAAGCAACAAGTGTGAAAAGACAAATTCTTGTAGCAATCTCTGAAGATTTGTCAGAAACTCATTCTAATAATCAAAAGGTC
This sequence comes from Hydra viridissima, assembly GCF_058129835.1. Taxonomy (NCBI): domain Eukaryota; kingdom Metazoa; phylum Cnidaria; class Hydrozoa; order Anthoathecata; family Hydridae; genus Hydra; species Hydra viridissima. Next base: position 3,903,481 of record NW_028324310.1, read on the forward strand.
TGATCATTCAACAATGCAGATGTTCTCAAGTTGATTATTGCATGCGACATGAAAGTTGCCAACATTATTTGTGGACTTCAAATACACTCAAGCATGCACCCTTGTTGTTGGTGTAATATTGGCTCAAAGAACCTTGCTTGCAGAGGCAGTTTAAGAACACTTGGCTCAGTCAAAACAATCGGGTGGAGTGTTGGCCAAGGCCAAAATGTTTGGCAATTTTGTTCACAAGTCAATTATCAATGGACCTAAGGATACACTGATTCTAGACATCATTCTACAAATGGAATTACACCTTCTTTTGGGTACAGTCAATCAGCTCTTCAAAATTCTCAAAACTATGTAGTCTGATGCTGAAAAGTGGCCAGCCACGCTTCACATTCACCCAAGCTCGTATCATGGCGGAAAAATTATTGAAAAATGTTGATAATTTACAATGTCTTGCTGAAAAAACTTCTAACACCCAAGTTCTCGCTGTCATTAAAGCTTTCAAAAAGTTTAATTTGGTTGTAAATTCGTGCTTTGAAAATGTACTAGAAAAGGATTTTTCTTTCAAGATTGATAAATTTAAAGCTACATATTTGGCAATCCAACTTGGAAGCATCACGCCCAAAATCCACACAGTGTTCCATCACATCAAGGACTTTGTAAACATAAAACAATTGCCCTTAGGACAATTCAGTGAACAGGCTGTTGAGACTGCACATCAATATTTTCACCAGCATTGGTCAAGATACAAAAGAGATAAAACCCACCCTGAATACAAAGGAAGGCTGTTCAGTTGTCTTATGGATTTGAATAGCAAACACCTTTAGAAAATAATCAAAAGTTTTGTTTACAAAAAATCCGTTCAGCTTCATTTTAATGGACTAATTTTACTTGTTAGAAGAGAATTTAAGCTCATAAGTAAGCCATTATAATGAATTATAGTCAACTTCAAAAAAAATATTTAAAACTTGTTTTAAACTTATGTCAAAGTTTAGTGACATTAGAGAAAAGAAAGCTGACCAGCGCTTTAAATGTCACGTCAAATAAGTTAGAGTGTGAAGATATCACAATAAAAGAATAGAGTTGAATAAATTTTAGAAATTAATTCACTGTTAGTGTAAATTTATTGAACAATTCGTACATTTGATAATGATTTTGAAAACAAAACACTAAGGAAATTCTAGGCATTTTTAGCTGATTTTATATATGAAATGGGTTTTTCAACACACAATACATGTTGACCAGTTAAAAATCACATGCAAAAGATTTTCAACACATTTCTTTGCTTTGCTCACAAATCCTCAGGGCTAAATCCATGTGTAGAATAAGCGCAATTTTACTAGAGTAAAAAATGTCAAGATTTTTTATAATTTTCATCAAAAAATCTGTTAAAATGTCTCAACTAACTTCTAAGGTAGTAGTTTAGTTAAAAGAAAGTTTATGGGGCACTAATAGTATTGGTTTTATAAGGTTTTATATAGATAAAGGTGCATATGCTGTAAATAGGGCTCATTCAAGAACAACAGTTTTGACCCCCGAAACCAAAAACTTTGGTAAGAACATCAAAATCCTTATTTTACAATGTTGTTGGTATATTCAACAAGAGCACATGTGTTACCCACATTATGGCCTGGGGGCTTGTAATAGGCAGTAATAAGTAAAGTTTTGCACTGGAAGTGAAAAAATCAACAAAAAATCAACACTAAGACTACTATAACTTCTGTTATACTGCAGGAATTGGGATAAAATTTTACCCAAATCTTGGCATTGATATAGGCTACATTGCCACCAAATTTTATTAGTCTATGAGTAATAGTATGGATTTTATAGCAGTTTTGCTATGTCAAAAAAGAAGGTAAATTTTTTTCATTTTTGTAACTTCAAAGTCACTTTTTTCCCGCAGACGTACCTAAAAGATTTCAAAATTTGCACCAGGTGACCCTGGGAAGTGTACACTATCACCCCATGTAAGTAGCATTCTTGGGTCAGCTAGGTTGGCATTATTGGATTTCATGATAGCAGTGTGCGACATAGCAATAACTCGTTTCAAATTTAGTTGTAATTTATTAAGTTTCTTGCAGAAATCTTTTTTTTTCCCATTATTTCTGTTAATTACATTAAAAGGGTGACCAGAGTATTACAATTTAAGGATAAATTATTGATTAATACTGCTTAGTTTGACCTCCTCTCTATTATAAAACATGTGTTATAAAATTATTGCATTTTTTGTAAAAGCATAGATAACATTTCTCATATGACAAAGACTTTAACATTCAACTCTTCACTTGATGAGTTAATGCAAGATTGTCATCTTTCCCATATCATTATAAGTTCTTTACAAAATCAAAAACTGCAAAATAAAAGTCTGCTCAAAAAGTTTTCTTTTTCATTAATTCCAAATTGTGTAAGTCCAAAAATAAAATAAAATTTTGGATTAAAAATTTGTGTTTAAGGAATATAATTAAATTTCATTCTTGAAGTTTAAATTATTCTACTAAAATTACAAATTTTTCTGTAGATTATTTACTATAAGTATTTATGCAATAACACAACATGGTGCCTAGTAAACTATTACCTGTAATGAGGGAAAAGATGTACTTCTTTACTATACAAATAAAGTTATATCATGTAATTGTTAATGACATTTTATATTCAGGTATCACAAATAAGGGATTAATTCTAGATATCACAGAACAAGCTGGAAGCTCAACTGCTGGTGATTACAATGAAAATGTAAATAAAATTGTGAAACCTTTGCCCCCAGGTTAGTTTTATATGTACAATCCTATCAAATTATCCTCAATCTTGATCAGGTCTAAGCATCTGTAATCCATCAATCTCAAGGAACAAAACAGAATTTATTTAAAATTAATGATAAATTTTAATAGTTTATTCAAAACTCCTCTGGAATGGAAAATAAGTACATTTTTAAATTACTTGATAAACAGAAAATTGTGATTTCATGACATAAAATCATTTCTTTAAGAAGAGAAGGCTGGTCAAATATCATGCTTTGAAAAGGTGTATAATTAATGTTTCGATTTTAGTCAAAATTTTTCATTGATATTACATTCAATTGTTAGAGGCAAACTTAACACAATATTTTCTCAAACTGTTTTGGGATTTGGGACTTAAAATTAAAACGTTTTGGGACTTTAAAACGTTTATTTGGTACAGGCTAACTTTTGATGAGATTCTTGTCAATTTTAGCTTCAGTTGGAAGCACCATAAACACATAAAGTTTTAATTATAAATGAGGGTTATAAATTCTTAGAGAAAATGCATGGAATCAAGTTTTAACTTGTTGAGCTGTCAATCAAAAATTCCATCAAAAAAAACCTGAAAACAAAAGAAAAGCCAAAAGAAAAGATATAATATATTTTTTAAATAATATCTAATGATAGTGAAAGTGCTTGTTCGATGATGATCACTTGTTTGGAGATAATGTTGAACCAGCTACAAATAAAATACCAAAATTTTTTAATACCAATGACCACAGCAAGTATATAACCAAATCTGTATCTAAACCAATTTCAAAAGATCCTAATCAGACAAGATATATTTCTTTTCATGGTTGAACATCAAAAAGGTTTTCCTAATTGAAGTCCTGAATTATATGTTGAGGATTTTAGGCTACAAGAAATCGAAATTGAAATGAAAGAATTTTGGTAATCAAACACCCAAATCGAAACGAAACCTTTCAGAGGAAAAAGATCAAGTGTCTAATTATAAAGAATGTTAAAATAAACATGATTCATATCATGATCATTTTAACATTTTAATATTTGGCTGATATTAAAACCCAGTTACCATTTTTGAAACACTTAATTTAAAATTATGTTTGCGGCACCCACAGCATATAAGCAATTTTTTATTTATTTTGTGACTCAAAAACTTAAATTGATTGATTATGATTCATTATCTTTACAATATTAAAGTATCTTCTTTGTGGTAGAGAATGAAACCAAAGTTAATAGGATTTTAGCTTTAATTTCACAATTTATTGTTACAAAAGTTAGTGACATTATAAAGAACTTTTGAGAAAATTTTGATTGGAGTTTTTTCATATTTTTTCTGAGTTTGTTTTTTGGAAAAATTACTTGGTCTTAACCATTTTCATTGCTATTCAGATTTCTAAGTAGAAGGTAAAATATAAATGACTAGTTTTTAAATTCAACACTAAAAACTGATTTAAAAAAGATTGTTAAATGAGTAAGGTTCTAAGAAATGTAATTTAAGGACCACCATTTTTTAAGTCCGTCAGACTGAAAAACTCTATTTTAAAGAATTACTCTTTCTTTGATATATTCCCACTGAGAAAAAAGAGCTCTTCAAGAGCTCTTTTTTCTCAGTGGGTTTTAATACTTATTATATTATTCATAAACTTTTTTAAAGAAAAGCTGTTGATTTTTGCTTTTCATTTTATTATTTTTATTTGAGGTAACCAAGAAATTGATAACAAACGTCATACTGGTAATGTCAGCTTGTTTTCAAAGTTTTTTAATTTTTTTGATAACTTTTAAACATGTAATTCCACACCAATAAAACCTCGCGAAAATGAAAATATTTCAATGTATATCAATAAAACAGCGCAAAACATAAAAATGTTAAAATGCATCTCATTTGTAGAATTTAGAAACTCAATAGGTTTGTTAAATGAAAGAACATAATATAGTGAGCTATTAAACTTAAAACATTAAGCTCTAATCGGTTTCAGAGATCTGATCAGTTAAATTGTTGGCCATGGTACTCTGGGCATGAACTGTTTTAGTTGCTACTTAATCTTTGTACCATGCCGTATTTAGGTTTGAGGATTTAAAAAAAAAGAGAGTTAAGCTAAAGCACGTCATGGTAAACTTTTAAATTTTTTTAATGATTGTGTGTCTGTTTCTGCTACGAACTGTCAATGGAAACTAACAAAATCAATGAGTGGCTATTGCTCCAGCAGAAATGCGTTGCTTTCTCTCAATTAATTCGAAGTAAGTTTCTTGAGAATTACTCCACTCTCTTTAAGGAACCTAGGAAACTTTGCTTCTAAAAAAGTTTTATAGCATCTTCACTATCTTTAAAAGGAACAAGGAACTCTAATATAAAATACTTTTCCAAGAAACATAAACATTTAAAATACTTTTCCAAGAAACATAAACATTCAAAATACTTTTCCAAGAAACATAAACATTCAAAATAATTATAAAATACTTTTACTTTAAAAACCTTTGCTAAATATACTATTTGCTTATAAATGTGGAATATATTCTTGTTTTGTTCTCATTTGTATGACTCTCTTTTAACAACTTTTTTGTATGAATAAAAAAAGTGTAAAAATAAATTGTTTTCTTCACTTATTACATTTAATAACTAAACTTCTTTTGGCTGCTGATTGTATAAGCTGTTCTTCAACTTCAGCTTCTTGTTTGTCAGCAGGGTTTTCAATTGATTTTGAGAGTTAGCGGTTGGTTTTACGTTTTTTAGCTTTTTTTTCAGCTAACTTGAGTTGATTTCTTCCTTCTTTTTGAGATGATCAATATTACCAATATCTGTGATACTTTCGTCAGCAACTTTTAAAATATTTGATTGCTTAGATTTATTTAAATGAGACTGATTTTTCTCTTGAAAAAACTTTCTATTTCTTTTTTCATACTCTCAATTAAAACTTTCATCTCATTTTCTATTTCTTTTTTCATACTCTCATTTAGTCCTTTATATATGAAAACCTCGAAGTTGGTGTACTTGGTAAAGCAGAAGCTGCTGTGGCTGGTTGAGATCATGGTAAAGGTTGTGTTGTTGGCAATTGGTTGAAGACGTTGGTGGATTAAACGTTTTTTGAGTTAATATCTTTTGGTTGATGGTGTTTTTTTTGAGTGGAAAAAATCCAGTACATTGAAAACCAGCGATAGCGTGCAACCGTGTATGAGATTTGCCATTTTTGTACACCTGTTTAAAAACGGAGGAAAATGCTTAATTCTTCGATTGGTTTTATAAAAAAGATTCCAATTTTATTTTTTCTAACTTTTAAATTTTTTCACTTAAAATCCGTAAAAAGTTGAAGCCATCAAAATTGAAGTTAAATTTTCGACAACACAAAGTTGAATTTTTTTCACCTGGTTCTTGAGCTTTTACGTTCGCAAATCAAAAAAAAAAAAAAAAAAACTTATGACTCTTTCTTAAAACTTTATAAAAAGACTGGAAATTAACTTAAGAACCATTTCGAATATTTATTCATATTCAAATAGAGGAGATAATTCTCTTTCTGCTAGTGTTTTTGCTTTTAAAATATTCTTATTCGTTCCGGTTTTATTTTATTTTGACTAGTAATCGAAAAAAATAGTGTGTGTTATAAATGTAATAAATCACTCCATACTGATTTGTTACATTCGTTTATAACACACAACTTAGGTCATATTAGAGCTCATTTTATTACGTTAGTACTGGTTATTTTTACAAACATAAATTTACAAACATATTCTCTTCATATTTAATACTTTTGAATTGATTAGCGTCAAACGTATTTCTTTAAGTATCTTCCATACAAATCCAACTTTGCGTTGAAAAAAGTTTTATCACAGCATCCAACAGACGCTTAAGATTTTTCACCAGTGTTCATCAAATAGGGAATCTAGTGATCAAACAGAATATCAAACAGGTTCAGCGCTATATGATGATATATAGTTGCATACTAGATTTAAATAAACTATTAGTTGCATCTTCCTTCAAAGTTTATCTTGAATACCTAGTTGTGCTTTTCGGCCAGTTCATGGTACTTTGATATGTATGGCGAAGAGTGTATAGTTTACAAATTCTTGAAGGCGATATGACTCACCAAAGGGGGACTTATCTAAGACTCTTACATCCATCTCCTCTTCTTTTGGGAGTGATTGATCGTCCTGTTAATAAACTTTCCATAGGCTTGATCTTAATCAAAATCATGATGGAAAAAAGTCTAAATAGTCGAACAGTTTCACTTTGTAACTGTGAGTTTTTACAAAACTCATAGAGTTACGAAGCCGTAAGTTCTATAAAATCGATTCTCAGATATCTAACGAAGTATCTAATCATTTTTAACAGTGTTTTTACAGTAAAAGTAAGAATATTTAGAAGTTATTATAAAACTATAAAGTTTTCAGAGAATCACAGAATAAATGCACATCCGTAAATCTCGGGATTTTGGGCTACTAATTTTTGTAAAATACCGGAATTGCAAGCGTTACTTTGCTGTGATGATCGATGTGCAATTTATAAAAATGTTTTTAAGACATGTGAAATCCCTTATCAATAAAGCAATCAAAGTTACCAACGGATCTCTGTTTAAGTTACCAACGGAGCTCTGTTAAGTCAAAATAAGGCTTCTGCTTCGGTATAAGAATTTTAGGTCAAAAGTTATATTCAATTAAATTTGGGTCTTAATCTTAAATTTTTTCAGTAAAAATCGACGCTAATTAATAATTGAAGCTGAAGTTCACAATTTTTCTAATGACAATTTATTATTAAATGAAAAATTTTATTATTAACAGAAATTTTATTGTGTACAAAAATAAGTTGTTTTTAAAAGTAAAAAAAATTAAGTGAAGAAAAAATAAATTTGAATATAAAGTTCAATTGATGAACGATAGAAATTATATTAGTGAGGTTTGTGAGTAAAATGCAAAACTCAATTAAATTTGGAGTACGAACTTAGAGCGAAGTTTGAGTTTCAGTAAAATTTGTGGTATGAAGTCAAATCAAAGTTTTTACTTTGTTTCATTTAACTTTGTAGTACGATTTTGGCTTAGCTGAATATCGTTACTTCGACGGCGCTTAGGCGAATATCGTTACTTTGGTGGCGCTTACTACCAATTTAACACCATAAAAATTCAGTTGTTTTAAAATATTTTTGGGGGAAAACAAATCCCTGTCCTTTTTTCTAAAGAAAAAAAACCTCCATCTTTTGGTTTTGAATTTTTATGTCTTTCTTTACTTATTATGCTGTTTAATTGAAACAATTTTTTTTCAGTCAGCAACCAGTTCTACTCAATGGAAAAAAAATGTTCAGGAATTTGCCTTATATTTGTTACAGACAGTGATGAAGTAAACCGAAAAGACGAAATGTTATTAGGAAAAACGTTGTCCTACCTGAAATTTAAAGTTAGAGTTAAAATGAATAAAAGTAACGAAGAGATATTGAGGATTATTGAAAGAAAAGGTTTTAAACATCATATTTACGATTGTTTTGCTGTCTATGTGCTTTGTCGCAATCAAGATTACATAGTAGAAAAAAAAAGCGTACTGCAGAAAGATAACATGGTATCAAAAGTCGTCAATTTAACTTGTTTGCAGAATAAGCCTAAGCTTTTTTTTATTCAAGCTTGGGAAACAGAATCTATTCAATCAAATACTAAGCAACATAGCATTTACAAGCCATATATGCTTGACCAAAACGTTTGGAAGGACAAAGACATTTTTTTCTCAGTTGCCCAAGGTAACAAAATTATATACTGCGTTTACACATTCTTTTTTTAATAGACAACACAGATTTCCTTCATTTTGCAATACATTAACTAGGTTTAACTTTTGGTTTAAGTACTGCACCGTTTTGTAATGCTACCCATGGCCTACTACATAACATGACCACAACTGTTGCATTTAAGGACAAAAATTAGTCAATCAACAAGAACTATAATTATATTTACTTATTAAAATGTACAACTACATTAATTTACTGATAAAAACAACGACATAAGTCACGAAGTTCCCACAATAAAATCAATACTTTGTTGTTTGTCAAAGAAGCAATAAAATTATGGTGTTATGTATTTTTTCATTTGTCCTTCCTGGTTTGTCAAACTTTAAAAGCAGCAACTTCATCTTTTTTGATTTATCCATTTTTAAATGCAAATCATAAAATATCTGCTGCATGATTGTCAGTTATTGTCAGCTCGCACAGTAAAAGAAGATTTGCACAAATTTCTAATGTTTCTTCAGTGTAAACTAATTGAAAAACCAGAAATGCGAAATTCTAGACAGCTTTTAACAAAAAAGATCAGTTCTTTTGAGCCGACCATCAGGAACACAGCTATACCAGAATTGAAATTACCATCATCAAAATTATTATCCAAGGTATTGGACACCTTTTTGTAAATACAGTTCATCATTTGAAACAACACACCATACTGGGCCAAAAGTTATTAAAAAACAAAAACAATGAAAGTACGAAACTAATGTTTTTTGGCTTTAATAATTCATACCCATTCGCTCGTGAAAAAAATTTCACATTTTTTCCCATACTTTACGTTTTGGTCCTGTAATTATTTCCAAAAGTTAAAATCAATATATTTTATATGGTCAAAAACCAAAATTGCAAAATAACAATAAGGCTTTAAATTACGACCTAAACCATAAATTTTAAAAAATTTAAGGTGATTTTTTTCAACACTTTACTTATTTTGATATCAATTTAAGACTTTAGAAGTAAAAAGCAGTTTGATTTTTTAAGCAAAAAATGTATTTTTGAAAAAGAAAAACCACTAATTAAAACTTATGCTAAAATTTATGGTTTTCGCACTGTTGCAGATAGCCCAGGTGTTTCTCATATTCTATAAAATGTATTTTAGGATATGGAAAAAAAATTAGCTTCTCATTGTTAGTCACCTAGCCAGAAGAAATATTTAGTACTTAAAAAGATGTTGTCTTAATTAACTTGAGATTTAACTAAAAATAAGTTAAAAAGTCGTAAAACGTTTAGGATACAATGAATTTTTAAACGTGCACAAATATTTTTAAGTACACGTTGTTTTTTTTATATAAGAAACTAAGCAAATGAGCTAGTTCTAGAAAGTTTTTTTATTTTAAGGGTACTTTTTTACAACTCTTGTACTAAAAGTTTCTCAAGTATCATAAGAGAGAAAAACTACATAAAATACAATTTAAAAACATGTTAACAAAATAAAATATTTTGCTGTCAACCAAAATTATTTGAATTCCTTCAATATCATTCACTGTAATATAATCCTCAGGTTTGTCCCTGAATAAAATATAACTTAGGAAATATTCTTCGAACTCTTAATAAACTTAGTGTCTTATCTCTTTAAAGATTTTTTTGACCTACTAATTTTCGGTCCATAAGGCGACAAATCCCGCTGTGTTATATAGTAAGGAACGTGCCTCTTTAGAGTTAATTTAGAAATAGAATTCAAACTCGTCAAATGAAATGAAAGAAGTTAGACTTTTTTAAAAAAAAAAATGTTAATCGTGGTGAGATTTCTGAAATGAGTTTTATTGTATTATTCTCAATAATAGTGAAACAATCAGAATATAATGTAAAAAACGCCCCACTACCACCATGAACTAACTCTTGTCATGTTAGAATGATAGATATCATTTATAATAAGAATGATAGACATCTTAGATCTCTTAAACAAAATTTCTGGTTGTGTTGAATTTGTTGCTTAACAGGAACTCTGCAAAATTTAAGATCTACAGAAGGTTCGTGGTACGTAAAGAATTTCTGTGAAATTTTGATTAGAAATGCTACGACCTCTACGTTTGCTGGAATGTTGTCAATGCTTGGTGATAAATTTCAACGTGATTGTAACAATAATTACGAAAATGAAATATCTGAAATGAATTTGCAGCTGAAATTCAAAGTTAAGAAAAAAACAGCGTTGTGCGTTTTGTTGTAGAAATTTTCTAATCGTTTCAGTGCGCAGTCAGAAAAATGAGAGGAAAAAGAGTTAGTCTAAAAGATCGACGTTTCTGAAATAAAAGTAAAGCTACGTTGTACTACTTTTTTTATTTAAATAGTTATTTTACATTTTTATGTGAAATCACTTTTTAAATATTATTGTACAAAGGTATTTAACCTTGGATCACGATTCACACACTCCCATTTTTATATATACTAATGTTTTTATTCAATAGAACACTCAAATTATGTTGTTTTCAATTCATTAGTTTATTTATTTAAATGCATAACATTTGTAATTTTGATATGTTTAAGATTACTTTCAATATAAGTAAGTCATTATTTTTTTTAAGACAAGCATATCCCACTCTCTTAATCTCATAAAAAAATGTTGCACCTAAGGCATAAAAGAATGTTTTATGATGTTGCGGTTGCGTTATATTTTGTATGAAAATCAAGTTTTTAATATTTATTGCAAAGTTACAGGATATATTCTTTTTAATGCTGAAACATGAGGTAATCGAATGCAAATTAAATAATAATCTCTAAATGTTTTTTAAACTTATATCTTTAATGAGGTTTTTAAGCCTATTTCTCATTAAAGACTTTGTCTTATTTGTAATCCACTTGCTATTGTATTTGAAGATCCACATACATACATACATACATACATACATACATACATACATACATACATACATACATACATACATACATACATACATACATACATACATACATACATACATACATACATACATACATACATACATACATACATACATACATACATACATACATACATACATACATACATACATACATACATACATACATACATACATACATACATACATACATACATACATACATACATACATACATACATACATACATACATACATACATACATACATACATACATACATACATACATACATACATACATACATACATACATACATACATACATACATACATACATACATACATACATACATACATACATACATACATACATACATACATACATACATACATACATACATACATACATACATACATACATACATACATACATACATACATACATACATACATACATACATACATACATACATACATACATACATACATACATACATACATACATACATACATACATACATACATACATACATACATACATACATACATACATACATACATACATACATACATACATACATACATACATACATACATACATACATACATACATACATACATACATACATTTATACATACATACACACATACATACATACATACATTTATTGTTTATGTACACTACCGACAGAAAGTTTGAAGCAAGGTAGTCATATTGTAGAAATAAGTTAACAACTATAATATTGTTAGTTGATACTTATTTTAAATATATATTTTTTTCATAAAATGAATATTACTGGTCACAATAGAGTTGAAAATATTTTTTAAAAATTAATGTTCTTCAAATCTTTTGACAAATCCTTTGACTCGTCAAAATATCTACCTCGATTTTTTATTAGAGCGTTACAGATTTTTGCATGTGTTCTGTTAATTTTTACAATTTTTGCAGTTGTATACTTTTTCATTTTCAAACGTGTTCCAGAAGGTTTGAATAAAAGATATAATTCCCGTACTTTTCTATCAAGTTCTTTCAGCAATAACTCAATAGGATTAGGATCAGGCGATTGGGGTGGCCAATCCATTATTTCTAAAACTTAGTTAAAAACCTTCCAAATGATTTTTAGCGATCTTACCAGTATGTTTTGATAAATTTATATATGTAGATATTACATCTAAATTATTACTTTTAATTATTGTTTTAAGAAAAAATTTGAAACCAGTCTCATGCCTTTTTTTGGTAGTGTATATATATATATGTACTACACCGGTTCTAAAAAAACACTTAAAAACTCAAATCCTTAAAATCTCATAGCTTACCCTTTTATGTGATTTCTTTAACTGAAAAAACAGCGCAGTAAGAATCTGAACACGTTTAATAATTATTTAGAGATTGCGACTGATCTAAAGGTTTGTTAATATAAAGTAAGTTAAATATTTTTTGGCGAACATGATTTTTGCCGTCTGGAGATAGTCGCCAGTGATTCTGCAGATGCTGTAGTTGATATTGCATTTGAGTTTCCTCATTTCTTATTACACTATGTTTGATGAGGGCAACACTTTTCCAAAAGGTTTTTTCGAGGTCTTGAAGGCCGTCTAGTCTTTAGCTACTTCAGTGGTATCGCTGTCGTTGATAAACAAAGTTTCAGCTACCTCCTTACCTTATCGAAAGTTTTACTAATCCCAGTCATGCAACTGTGACAACCTGGTTCACGTCGTACAACCAGGAAGTCATAACTCTTCGGTCCAATTTTTGAATGAACAAGAAAACAATCAGACAACATTTTTATTATGATCAACCATCTTCGACATTCTTTCAGTTCTCACTTAATTTTATATACCGTCATGTCTAATCAATCAATAATTTGGTTTCTTAGCTGATCATAGTTACTGAAAATTGGTAAAAACTCTAAGGTCTCGAAAATGCCACCAGGGATGAAAGTACTATATCCCTAGAATCAAAAAATGTAAAAAACCAAATCAGGCTACGACGTTGGAGAAAAAGAAAACAGTTTTATTTTTTCGCTCTTTTGCTGACAAAGGCAAAATGGTAGCATAACAAAATTTTCCTTTTTTCGGCACAAAATCAATAAAAGAAATCCTTGTATATTTAAAAATACTATGACAAGACAAAATTTTAAATATTGACATTTGAGACTCCATTTGAGGGAGGACAGATCTAGTTTTAAATTGAAAAAAGTTATAGCATAACGTACATTTTCCGGGAAAGTATTAAATTACAGAATTAAATTATTGAAGCTTTAAGATCTTTGAAGATCGTATGTAATTTAAAGTTTTACCAGGGAAGACTTTCAGAGGATGACTTTTGTTAGGCTAAGTTATTTACATAGTTCTGTATGGCGAACCTTCTTTTGTAGAGATAAAATGTGATTCAATATGATTTGCCGCAGTGCTTTCATTTACAGCATGCTACTTAAGCTTCGGAAATTATTTTTTGGAAACTTATTGTTTAACACGAGTTTTTAGTTTTAATCAGCGACGTCATTTGACCAAAAACCACGTAGCAGCTAAAAGTTTTTTGCCTCTTTTTTAGTTATAAATAAGTTTTTTTAAATGTGGATTAAAGAAAAAGTTCCTCATTTTTAATGTTCCCCATTTATGACATTGGAAAATCAAGGGACCGTGGTCTCACCTGTTTCTGGTGTCAATACTTGAAATTTGGTTTTGTCATATTTTTAAACAAGGGTTTGCTTTAATGATTGTGTGCAGAAAAAATGGTAAGCTTTGTCATGCTATTATTTCGCCTATATCAGTTTTATGTTTTCTTTATGTAATACTTAACTTTTCACGTTTTTTTTTACTCTAGGGATGTAGTACTTTCATTCCATATAGGCAGCATTTAGCTCTTTATACATTCAGAAATAACGGAGATACTTTTTTTCAGTATTGAAACTGAAAAAATGAGATCTCCGTTAAATTTTCACCTCAGCCTGTTTGTGGTTAGTTTTGCATTTGCAAAACTAACCACAAACAGGCTGAGGTGAAAATTTAAAATTTGTCGTCTAAACGCATTACTCAAATATCTTATTAGATTATGATGAACACTGATAATAAACCAAGCTGAAGAACTTTTCAGCGCTCAGTTAAATATAAGCATGAATGACTTATTAAGTTTACTTTATACGTTAAGGAAGATAATCAAAATGTAAAAAATAATCAATTCAAAATACAAAGCATTTTATGCACGAAACCATCCAATCAATTCACAAAAAAAAATGTACGCTGCATTTGATTTTTTTTTTCGTAAATAAAGCAATTTTTAACAAACAGAAGATGCTGCAACTAATTTACATGATAAAATAATTGAGCAAGCTATTCTTTCGAAGATATACTTCGCACAAATAACTAAGTAACATTTCTTTCCTTTGTTGAACATTTTTTAGCATAAATTAAACAATCGGGCTCTCCATTCATTCTATCATCAGTTTAATATCCAATCTTTTTTCGTACTTAGGTTTATTTTCTTCAAACAACTTCTGCAAGCTGTTTATGTAAATGTCTTGTAACATTTGAATGTCTTCATAAGTAGGATTTTCAATCTTTACCACAGGAATCGGTGAACCAACTAAACAATTTTAGCAAAAACAAGGTTAGCAAACTCACCTTTAAATGGATTGAATGAGACAGAAAAATCATGTAAACCCATTCCTTACCTTGAAACAAACTTCATATCAAATGTTTTGTTGAAGATTAAACTTATCCTTACTATTTGAACTCACAATAAAAACCACTTGGTTAAAGAAGGGAGCGAGCATGTTTAACCAGAGAAGAATGGGGCGAGCATGTTTAACCAGAGAAGAATGGAGCGAGCATGTTTAACCAGAGAAGAATGGGGGAAAATAGTATATTTCAAACAAAAGAAGTTGAACCAACTTACCTACTATATTTATTGGCCGTCTATGTGGTATGAGCCCAAAACTGTATTGAAAAATTCCTCTCCCATAAAACATTACTGGTGCAAATGCAACAAGGCTTTGGACCTTCTCTTGCACTTTACGCAACATTGATCCCCGAGGGTTCTTCACCTGATTGAATAAATTATTCTCACCAAATGCAAACACAGGAACCAAATGACTTCTAAACATAAACAATAACAGTTCTCTCTCTTAACGGTTTTTTTTTTTTAAATTCTTACCAAGCTATTACATACTTTTTTTTAGATAAATTTTTTTTAACTATCTTGGTAAAAAGTATGAAATAGTTGTTTATAACAAATAATTGTTTATAGTTACTATAGTAAGAACTAGTTTCGGTTTTTATTATTGTAGTAATGATAAATTTATGAATTGTAATAATTCGAACCCTGTTCTAAGAGCAAGTTTGATGAAACCTTTCCTAGGTTTGAGAATAAGTGTATAGTCTTCATAAGGATGTGCATTGAATGCCTCAGCTGCGCCTCCAACAACCACACAAATGGAATTTCCTGGGCCTTTTTGTGTTAAGATATACTCACAGCTTTCACGTGAAACATTACACATACCAGAACTCATAATGTAATCACGAAATAATGGCGGCTTAAAAAGTGCTAAACAAAAAAAATTATTGAAATGTTATTACAGTATGACAATAAAAATTTAATCAAAACATCCAAATAAATTGACTTAAGAACAAAAAAACTTAAGAACAAAATAATTCAATTTTTCATACCAATTATAAAATGAGAACTGTAAAGTTTACCCATTAAAAATCTAAAATATTTATCCTTTAAAAAACCTAAAATATTTACCCATTAAAGGCAATAAATGAGGTGTAATCCCAGGAAAAATACTTGAAAAATCTGTGGCTTCTGTGGCAAATGAGGCAAATGCTCCAGCACATAAAATGCCATGAGGATGGTAACCAAATATATAATTATTCTTTGGATTTAGTTCAGATGTTTTAATTAACTGGATAGGGAAGTAGTCACGAAAATATCTCCAAATTTTCAAACTTCTCATAAAGTTTGATCTTCGGCCTCCATGGCTGGGTGTACCAGAATCCCAGAGATATGCCCAACCAAGATAAAGCAAAGCAATAGGATAGTATGAGCTGAACAGAAGCAAGAGAATAACAGCAACACCCAGCAATGCACCAAAATAAAATGAATAGAAGTATAGTACAACAGCTAGAGTTTGCAGGCGCCTATATAAAGGTATTCTCAGTGGTGCAAATTCAATAATTGCCATTAGACACCCAATGTTTCAGCTTAAATTATCATTAAAATCTTGTTTTAAAAAACCCCATAATTGCAACTCATTAAATAAGTCTTTTAAAATGATATGAATGGCTCATACATATTATTTCACTGCCAATAAAGTCAAAGTATGTAACATAAACACACAAGCACAAATATATATGTTGGATAAGTGCATCTACATTTTATGTATAATTTTATATTTTATGTAAATTTTTTCTACATTTTATATATAAATGTTTACAACTTTAGTAACAATACTTACAAATATATGCACATAATACATTTAAAGTTAAAAATTTAAATCCATAATTATTAATTAAATGTTTAAAGCAGAAATTAACAAGCAGTAGAGACTAAAAAATAACAGTAGATGTGAACTCTGACAGCTCCAATTAAGATATTTTTTTAATGAAATTTTTTACATAAACTAAAAATGCTTTTTCATGGCGCTGCATGCCAAAGATATCTCTAAACCTTCATCCAATTTATCAATAGCTGTCATATCATCTTCTGCCAAAGACCAATCAAAAACCTGAAAATTCTCATGAATTCGAGCAGGATTAACTGACTTTGGTATAGGAATATATGTCTTTTGAACAGCCCAACGAAGCAATATCTGTCCTTTTGTTTTAGAGTATTTTTCACTGAGCTCAGAAATAAGAGCACACTTCTCATTATCAAACATACGACCACGTGCAAGAGGACAATAAGCCATTATTGCAATCTGATGGTTTTTGCAAAATGCAACTGTATCTTTCTAGAAAGTAAAAATAATAAAAAAAAATTTAAATAAGTAAAATAAAATAGCAGCACTAGTAATACAAAGTTTGCCAAAATAATAAAATACCAAAATAATAAAATACCAAAAGAATAAAATACCAAAAGAATAAAAAACTAAAAGAATAAAAACTATTTTTTTATTTAACTTGGATTAGGAAAAAAAAGGAACTATTTGAAGTATAAAATGAGTTTTTTCCTCATAAATAATAACAGTGTTTAGTAAAAAAAATATTTAAAAAAAAGTTTAGTTTGTAAGCTTGGGTAATTGATTTGCTCAGATTTTTTAATAATAATAAAATTGAAGAAGAGAGCAACTTAAGAAGGTCTAAAAACTTTAAGAATACTTAAAATTTAAGTTTCATTTAGAGGAAAAGATTTAATTAATAGATTTTAAACAAATTACGTTAGTGGATTACAATTAATAAGTCATATTAAGTCACAACAATACTGACCATTGTTATTTATCATGACACATAATTACCTGGAAATTATTGGAAACTTACATATTGATTCCAAGGATGCATTTCAATTTGATTAACAGCTGGAATTTTTAAACCCATATTAATTATTGGCTGCAAGTGCTGAATGTTAAAGTTTGATACACCAATACTCCTTGCCAAACCTTCTGCTTTTAAATCACAAAATGCTCTCCATGTTTCAATCAGCTTTTGTTCTGCTGAACTATCTGACTTTTTGCTAAAATCCATAGGAGAGTGAATAAGATATAAATCAATAAACTCCAGCTCCATTTTTTTCAAACTATCTTTAAGACTATTTTTTGCTTCTGAATACCCATGATTGCTAGGGAGAATTTTTGTAACAATAAAGTACTCATTTCGTTTTAATCCACTGCTACGGAGAGCTTCAGCTACTTCTTTTTCATTGTTATAGAATACTGCAGTATCAAAAAGACAATAACCTTCCTTAACTGCAGTCATAACAGCTTGTTTGGTTTCTTTTGGACTTAGGTTGTAGCACCCTAAGCCAAATAGTGGCATTACTTCGCCATCATTAAGAGCTATGCAAGTTGAAGTATTTTCATCCATTTCTAGAAAACATAATGTAAAAGAGAATAAATAGTTTAAAAGAGAATATATTTTATAGTTTAAAAGAGAACAAATATTTAAAATATATGCAAAGACTTTTTATATTAAAATTTATACAAAGGCTTTTTCAAGTAACGGGAAAATTAAAAAGATTACTTAAAAGCTCAACTTTCTTTAAAGAAAATTATTTAGTATTAGTATAAAATTTGATTGATATACATCTGCACAGTATGTATTTTCCAATGTTATTCTTTTACTTTTTTTTCTTATTGGGGACATTAGCTTGATAGCTAGGCTCTCAAAAAAAAAGTAAAGAATTTTATCATAAAATAGTTTTATCACTATTTAACGTAAAAAAGAATTCAAACAAAAGTTTAATTAACCATTTTGAAATTAATAAAAGAAACAAGTTAATAAAGCTAAATGTGATTGTTTAAGATAGACACATTGCGAAAAAACTTAGAGTAAACTGCCAAGTATCTATCCATATCATACCTATTGTTTAAAGATAAAAGCTAATGTAGCAATAAACAAATAAATTAATTAGTATGTAAAGAGGATATTTAGGGATGCTTATAATTAAGCATCCCTAAATATAAAAATGTTTACAAAACTATGTGTTTTAGCATTAATTTTTCATGACAGCTTAAAGATCTATTTTTGGACACTTAAACTTAATACTGTTCACTTCTTACTTAAATCTAGCAGTTTGTCAGAAATAGGCATAGCTAAGAATTTAGAGGCTATAATTAAGTTTTTACAAATTATGCGCTTTAATCAGAAAATATTTCAACTGAATGGAAAAACATACTATATAACCAAAAAATTATAACTAAATATACCAGTCAAAATGACAATAACAGCAAAAAAATTAATAAAATAATAAGATGTTCAAATTTTTTTTTACAGTTTGAAGCTATTTTAAGTATTTTTCTTCCTGTTTTTTCTCTCTTTAAGATAACATTCTCTTCTTTTTTTTTTCTTTGAATAATTTTTTTTTCTGCATGTTTGTTTTCTAATTCTTCTTTAAATGTAAGCAAAAAAAACTTGTTTTAATGCAGTTTTCATTTTTTTAATGATTTGAGTGGAATAAGTTAGAATATCAGAATCTGGATCACCTAGAATCTTTTGATTTTTAAATGGAAAATTCTGATAGATACTTGAACCTGTTATTTCTATTTCATTTATGATACCATTTTGAGCATTAACATTACATGGAACTATATTATTTATTGGGGATAGATTAGGAGCAGAATATGTATGACCAAAATTAAATATTGAGGGATGCTTTGTTGCTAAAGATGTTGAAATAAAAAAGTCAAATTCTGCTTCAATTAATTGATTTGTTTAATAAATATTAAATTCTGCTGATTCACAATGGTTATTAGATTCTTGATGTAGGTCACCTAAATTATTCAGCAGGCTTTTATTGTTTTGATGATAGACTTCTATGTGTAAAGAATTAGCTAGAATTATATTTGGATTAAATGGATAAATCCCACAGGCTTGAAAACCAGACATGATATTATTTGAGGTAACAGATTTATGCCAAGCTTGCTTCATCAATCCACAAAAACTTACTCTTGAAACAAATGTCCCAGGAAAAATACTAATCAAAATTTTCACATGCTTTCAAATGCTTTGTTGAGTGGGACAAATACTATTTGATCTTAAGGCCAGAGCTAGTTAGAAGTGTGAGTTGGCAATTCAAAAATGTATTATTATTGAGTCTGTTAGAGCTAATGTTTGGGAAGAAGTGTTAACTTGAGAAATGAATTACGCTGTTAAGTCCACCCACTCCACTTTCAATTTGAAATCTGTAGCAAGATCTATTTGTTTTTCCTTTAACAAAAAAAATAGTGGAATAGAGTGACCCAATTTATTAGCACGAATGACAATGTAGATACTCATTCATGTTCCATATGTTTTTTGGTTTATTTTTTTTATCTCCCATTAATAGATTTTTAGCAATAGAAAGGTATGTTGAAACTTACAAGATTCATACACTGATGTCTAACAGCAGTTGTACCTTCTGGTTGACACAAAGCTATGTGTTTGTGTCTTTTGCACATACCGTACTTCTCTTTTTTAAAAGGTGTTCCATTTTTGAACGGAACACCTTTAATTTTCTATGTTTTGCAGCAAAGTTTTGAGCATATTTTAAAAATTAGGAAAATTAGGATTAGACAAATCCTATTCCTAATGCTGCAAAATTGTATATAAAATGAACTATTTTACTTTATTTCTTTAAAAACAGGCTTGGCTCCTGAGTTCAGGCTTGGCTCCTGACTCTGTTTTTCCAAAAAATCAAACTTGCAGGGAACATCTTGTAATTTCAAATCTGTTGGTGTAGCTTCAATTCCTGATATCATAGCTGCATCATTCCATAAAATATTTTCTATGTTTACTTATGTTCAGTTTATCATTTTTTTTAGAATTTATTCAATGGAATTATATAATTATATAAAATATATTCTTATGAAAAGCTCCAAAGTTCTATAAAAAACATAAATTTTAAACTGTAAGATAGTTAAATGTTCATGTCTAGGAGAATCCATACAACCATAATATAATTATATGCATGTCTATAACATCAGTTATCATACAAAAAAGTTAGAAAATTATTATGCAACAAAACATATAATCAAGGCCATAGTCATGTATCAAGGTTGATAGGAATGTTATAAATGTTATATTATTAAATTGTTATTAACCAACTCATTAAAAGAATACATTTTTGCAAATACAAAGCTATAATGTGTGTGTGTGTGTGTGTGTGTGTGTGTGTGTGTGTGTGTGTGTGTGTGTGTGTGTGTGTGTGTGTGTGTGTGTGTGTGTGTGTGTGTGTGTGTGTGTGTGTGTGTGTGTGTGTGTGTGTGTGTGTGTGTGTGTGTGTGTGTGTGTGTGTGTGTGTGTGTGTGTGTGTGTGTGTGTGTGTGTGTGTGTGTGTGTGTGTGTGTGTGTGTGTGTGTGTGTGTGTGTGTGTGTGTGTGTGTGTGTGTGTGTGTGTGTGTGTGTGTGTGTGTGTGTGTGTGTGTGTGTGTGTGTGTGTGTGTGTGTGTGTGTGTGTGTGTGTGTGTGTGTGTGTGTGTGTGTGTGTGTGTGTGTGTGTGTGTGTGTGTGTGTGTGTGTGTGTGTGTGTGTGTGTGTGTGTGTGTGTGTGTGTGTGTGTGTGTGTGTGTGTGTGTGTGTGTGTGTGTGTGTGTGTGT